>NW_028276377.1:0-7500 GCF_052056855.1 Sturnus vulgaris
TCTAACCCTAACCCTAACCCTAACCCTAACCCTAACCCTAACCTAACCCTAACCCTAACCCTAACCCTAACCCTAACCCTAACCCTAACCCTAACCCTAACCCTAACCCTAACCCTAACCCTAACCCTAACCCTAACCCTAACCCCTAACCCTAACCCTAACCCTAACCCTAACCCTAACCCTAACCCTAACCCTAACCCTAACCCTAACCCTAACCCTAACCCTAACCCTAACCCTAACCCTAACCCTAACCCTAACCCTAACCCTAACCCTAACCCTAACCCTAACCCTAACCCTAACCCTAACCCTAACCCTAACCCTAACCCTAACCCTAACCCTAACCCTAACCTAACCCTAACCCTAATCCCTAACCCTAACCCTAACCCTAACCCTAACCCTAACCCTAACCCTAACCCTAACCCTAACCCTAACCCTAACCCTAACCCTAACCCCTAACCCTAACCCTAACCCTAACCCTAACCCTAACCCTAACCCTAACCCTAACCTAACCCTAACCCTAACCCTAACCCTAACCCTAACCCCTAACCCTAACCCTAACCCTAACCCTAACCCTAACCCTAACCCTAACCCTAACCTAACCCTAACCCTAACCCTAACCCTAACCCTAACCCTAACCCTAACCCTAACCCTAACCCTAACCCTAACCCTAACCCTAACCCTAACCCTAACCCTAACCCTAACCCTAACCCTAACCTAACCCTAACCCTAACCCTAACCCTAACCCTAACCCTAACCCTAACCCTAACCCTAACCCTAACCCTAACCCTAACCCTAACCCTAACCCTAACCCTACCCAACCCTAACCCTAACCCTAACCCTAACCCTAACCCTAACCCTAACCCTAACCCTAACCCTAACCCTAACCCTAACCCTAACCCTAACCCTAACCCTAACCCTAACCTAACCCTAACCCTAACCCTAACCCTAACCCTAACCCTAACCCTAACCCTACCCTAACCCTAACCCTAACCCTAACCCTAACCCTAACCCTAACCCTAACCCTAACCCTAACCCTAACCCTAACCCTAACCCTAACCCTACCCTAACCCTAACCCTAACCCTAACCCTAACCCTAACCCTAACCCTAAACCCTAACCCTAACCCTAACCCTAACCCTAACCCTAACCCTAACCCTAACCCTAACCCTAACCCTAACCCTAACCCTAACCCTAACCCTAACCCCTAACCCTAACCCTAACCCTAACCCTAACCCTAACCCTAACCCTAACCCTAACCCTAACCCTAACCCTAACCCTAACCCTAACCCTAACCCTAACCCTAACCCTAACCCTAACCCTAACCCTAACCCTAACCCTAACCCTAACCCTAACCCTAACCCTAACCCTAACCCTAACCCTAACCCTAACCCTAACCCTAACCCTAACCCTAACCCTAACCCTAACCCTAACCCTAACCCTAACCCTAACCCTAACCCTAACCCTAACCCTAACCCTAACCCTAACCCTAACCCTAACCCTAACCCTAACCCTAACCCTAACCCTAACCCTAACCCTAACCCTAACCCTAACCCTAACCCTAACCCTAACCCTAACCCTAACCCTAACCCTAACCCTAACCCTAACCCTAACCCTAACCCTAACCCTAACCCTAACCCTAACCCTAACCCTAACCCTAACCCTAACCCTAACCCTAACCCTAACCCTAACCCTAACCCTAACCCTAACCCTAACCTAACCCTAACCCTAACCCTAACCCTAACCCTAACCCTAACCCTAACCCTAACCCTAACCCTAACCCTAACCCTAACCCTAACCCTAACCCTAACCCTAACCCTAACCCTAACCCTAACCCTAACCCTAACCCTAACCCTAACCCTAACCCTAACCCTAACCCTAACCCTAACCCTAACCCTAACCCTAACCCTAACCCTAACCCTAACCCTAACCCTAACCCTAACCCTAACCCTAACCCTAACCCTAACCCTAACCCTAACCCTAACCCTAACCCTAACCCTAACCCTAACCCTAACCCTAACCCTAACCCTAACCCTAACCCTAACCCTAACCCTAACCCTAACCCTAACCCTAACCCTAACCCTAACCCTAACCCTAACCCTAACCCTAACCCTAACCCTAACCCTAACCCTAACCCTAACCCTAACCCTAACCCTAACCCTAACCCTAACCCTAACCCTAACCCTAACCCTAACCCTAACCCTAACCCTAACCCTAACCCTAACCCTAACCCTAACCCTAACCCTAACCCTAACCCTAACCCTAACCCTAACCCTAACCCTAACCCTAACCCTAACCCTAACCCTAACCCTAACCCTAACCCTAACCCTAACCCTAACCCTAACCCTAACCCTAACCCTAACCCTAACCCTAACCCTAACCCTAACCCTAACCCTAACCCTAACCCTAACCCTAACCCTAACCCTAACCCTAACCCTAACCCTAACCCTAACCCTAACCCTAACCCTAACCCTAACCCTAACCCTAACCCTAACCCTAACCCTAACCCTAACCCTAACCCTAACCCTAACCCTAACCCTAACCCTAACCCTAACCCTAACCCTAACCCTAACCCTAACCCTAACCCTAACCCTAACCCTAACCCTAACCCTAACCCTAACCCTAACCCTAACCCTAACCCTAACCCTAACCCTAACCCTAACCCTAACCCTAACCCTAACCCTAACCCTAACCCTAACCCTAACCCTAACCCTAACCCTAACCCTAACCCTAACCCTAACCCTAACCCTAACCCTAACCCTAACCCTAACCCTAACCCTAACCCTAACCCTAACCCTAACCCTAACCCTAACCCTAACCCTAACCCTAACCCTAACCCTAACCCTAACCCTAACCCTAACCCTAACCCTAACCCTAACCCTAACCCTAACCCTAACCCTAACCCTAACCCTAACCCTAACCCTAACCCTAACCCTAACCCTAACCCTAACCCTAACCCTAACCCTAACCCTAACCCTAACCCTAACCCTAACCCTAACCCTAACCCTAACCCTAACCCTAACCCTAACCCTAACCCTAACCCTAACCCTAACCCTAACCCTAACCCTAACCCTAACCCTAACCCTAACCCTAACCCTAACCCTAACCCTAACCCTAACCCTAACCCTAACCCTAACCCTAACCCTAACCCTAACCCTAACCCTAACCCTAACCCTAACCCTAACCCTAACCCTAACCCTAACCCTAACCCTAACCCTAACCCTAACCCTAACCCTAACCCTAACCCTAACCCTAACCCTAACCCTAACCCTAACCCTAACCCTAACCCTAACCCTAACCCTAACCCTAACCCTAACCCTAACCCTAACCCTAACCCTAACCCTAACCCTAACCCTAACCCTAACCCTAACCCTAACCCTAACCCTAACCCTAACCCTAACCCTAACCCTAACCCTAACCCTAACCCTAACCCTAACCCTAACCCTAACCCTAACCCTAACCCTAACCCTAACCCTAACCCTAACCCTAACCCTAACCCTAACCCTAACCCTAACCCTAACCCTAACCCTAACCCTAACCCTAACCCTAACCCTAACCCTAACCCTAACCCTAACCCTAACCCTAACCCTAACCCTAACCCTAACCCTAACCCTAACCCTAACCCTAACCCTAACCCTAACCCTAACCCTAACCCTAACCCTAACCCTAACCCTAACCCTAACCCTAACCCTAACCCTAACCCTAACCCTAACCCTAACCCTAACCCTAACCCTAACCCTAACCCTAACCCTAACCCTAACCCTAACCCTAACCCTAACCCTAACCCTAACCCTAACCCTAACCCTAACCCTAACCCTAACCCTAACCCTAACCCTAACCCTAACCCTAACCCTAACCCTAACCCTAACCCTAACCCTAACCCTAACCCTAACCCTAACCCTAACCCTAACCCTAACCCTAACCCTAACCCTAACCCTAACCCTAACCCTAACCCTAACCCTAACCCTAACCCTAACCCTAACCCTAACCCTAACCCTAACCCTAACCCTAACCCTAACCCTAACCCTAACCCTAACCCTAACCCTAACCCTAACCCTAACCCTAACCCTAACCCTAACCCTAACCCTAACCCTAACCCTAACCCTAACCCTAACCCTAACCCTAACCCTAACCCTAACCCTAACCCTAACCCTAACCCTAACCCTAACCCTAACCCTAACCCTAACCCTAACCCTAACCCTAACCCTAACCCTAACCCTAACCCTAACCCTAACCCTAACCCTAACCCTAACCCTAACCCTAACCCTAACCCTAACCCTAACCCTAACCCTAACCCTAACCCTAACCCTAACCCTAACCCTAACCCTAACCCTAACCCTAACCCTAACCCTAACCCTAACCCTAACCCTAACCCTAACCCTAACCCTAACCCTAACCCTAACCCTAACCCTAACCCTAACCCTAACCCTAACCCTAACCCTAACCCTAACCCTAACCCTAACCCTAACCCTAACCCTAACCCTAACCCTAACCCTAACCCTAACCCTAACCCTAACCCTAACCCTAACCCTAACCCTAACCCTAACCCTAACCCTAACCCTAACCCTAACCCTAACCCTAACCCTAACCCTAACCCTAACCCTAACCCTAACCCTAACCCTAACCCTAACCCTAACCCTAACCCTAACCCTAACCCTAACCCTAACCCTAACCCTAACCCTAACCCTAACCCTAACCCTAACCCTAACCCTAACCCTAACCCTAACCCTAACCCTAACCCTAACCCTAACCCTAACCCTAACCCTAACCCTAACCCTAACCCTAACCCTAACCCTAACCCTAACCCTAACCCTAACCCTAACCCTAACCCTAACCCTAACCCTAACCCTAACCCTAACCCTAACCCTAACCCTAACCCTAACCCTAACCCTAACCCTAACCCTAACCCTAACCCTAACCCTAACCCTAACCCTAACCCTAACCCTAACCCTAACCCTAACCCTAACCCTAACCCTAACCCTAACCCTAACCCTAACCCTAACCCTAACCCTAACCCTAACCCTAACCCTAACCCTAACCCTAACCCTAACCCTAACCCTAACCCTAACCCTAACCCTAACCCTAACCCTAACCCTAACCCTAACCCTAACCCTAACCCTAACCCTAACCCTAACCCTAACCCTAACCCTAACCCTAACCCTAACCCTAACCCTAACCCTAACCCTAACCCTAACCCTAACCCTAACCCTAACCCTAACCCTAACCCTAACCCTAACCCTAACCCTAACCCTAACCCTAACCCTAACCCTAACCCTAACCCTAACCCTAACCCTAACCCTAACCCTAACCCTAACCCTAACCCTAACCCTAACCCTAACCCTAACCCTAACCCTAACCCTAACCCTAACCCTAACCCTAACCCTAACCCTAACCCTAACCCTAACCCTAACCCTAACCCTAACCCTAACCCTAACCCTAACCCTAACCCTAACCCTAACCCTAACCCTAACCCTAACCCTAACCCTAACCCTAACCCTAACCCTAACCCTAACCCTAACCCTAACCCTAACCCTAACCCTAACCCTAACCCTAACCCTAACCCTAACCCTAACCCTAACCCTAACCCTAACCCTAACCCTAACCCTAACCCTAACCCTAACCCTAACCCTAACCCTAACCCTAACCCTAACCCTAACCCTAACCCTAACCCTAACCCTAACCCTAACCCTAACCCTAACCCTAACCCTAACCCTAACCCTAACCCTAACCCTAACCCTAACCCTAACCCTAACCCTAACCCTAACCCTAACCCTAACCCTAACCCTAACCCTAACCCTAACCCTAACCCTAACCCTAACCCTAACCCTAACCCTAACCCTAACCCTAACCCTAACCCTAACCCTAACCCTAACCCTAACCCTAACCCTAACCCTAACCCTAACCCTAACCCTAACCCTAACCCTAACCCTAACCCTAACCCTAACCCTAACCCTAACCCTAACCCTAACCCTAACCCTAACCCTAACCCTAACCCTAACCCTAACCCTAACCCTAACCCTAACCCTAACCCTAACCCTAACCCTAACCCTAACCCTAACCCTAACCCTAACCCTAACCCTAACCCTAACCCTAACCCTAACCCTAACCCTAACCCTAACCCTAACCCTAACCCTAACCCTAACCCTAACCCTAACCCTAACCCTAACCCTAACCCTAACCCTAACCCTAACCCTAACCCTAACCCTAACCCTAACCCTAACCCTAACCCTAACCCTAACCCTAACCCTAACCCTAACCCTAACCCTAACCCTAACCCTAACCCTAACCCTAACCCTAACCCTAACCCTAACCCTAACCCTAACCCTAACCCTAACCCTAACCCTAACCCTAACCCTAACCCTAACCCTAACCCTAACCCTAACCCTAACCCTAACCCTAACCCTAACCCTAACCCTAACCCTAACCCTAACCCTAACCCTAACCCTAACCCTAACCCTAACCCTAACCCTAACCCTAACCCTAACCCTAACCCTAACCCTAACCCTAACCCTAACCCTAACCCTAACCCTAACCCTAACCCTAACCCTAACCCTAACCCTAACCCTAACCCTAACCCTAACCCTAACCCTAACCCTAACCCTAACCCTAACCCTAACCCTAACCCTAACCCTAACCCTAACCCTAACCCTAACCCTAACCCTAACCCTAACCCTAACCCTAACCCTAACCCTAACCCTAACCCTAACCCTAACCCTAACCCTAACCCTAACCCTAACCCTAACCCTAACCCTAACCCTAACCCTAACCCTAACCCTAACCCTAACCCTAACCCTACCCTAACCCTAACCCTAACCCTAACCCTAACCCTAACCCTAACCCTAACCCTAACCCTAACCCTAACCCTAACCCTAACCCTAACCCTAACCCTAACCCTAACCCTAACCCTAACCCTAACCCTAACCCTAACCCTAACCCTAACCCTAACCCTAACCCTAACCCTAACCCTAACCCTAACCCTAACCCTAACCCTAACCCTAACCCTAACCCTAACCCTAACCCTAACCCTAACCCTAACCCTAACCCTAACCCTAACCCTAACCCTAACCCTAACCCTAACCCTAACCCTAACCCTAACCCTAACCCTAACCCTAACCCTAACCCTAACCCTAACCCTAACCCTAACCCTAACCCTAACCCTAACCCTAACCCTAACCCTAACCCTAACCCTAACCCTAACCCTAACCCTAACCCTAACCCTAACCCTAACCCTAACCCTAACCCTAACCCTAACCCTAACCCTAACCCTAACCCTAACCCTAACCCTAACCCTAACCCTAACCCTAACCCTAACCCTAACCCTAACCCTAACCCTAACCCTAACCCTAACCCTAACCCTAACCCTAACCCTAACCCTAACCCTAACCCTAACCCTAACCCTAACCCTAACCCTAACCCTAACCCTAACCCTAACCCTAACCCTAACCCTAACCCTAACCCTAACCCTAACCCTAACCCTAACCCTAACCCTAACCCTAACCCTAAC
>NW_028276377.1:15000-22500 GCF_052056855.1 Sturnus vulgaris
AACCAACTAGCCCTAACACTAACCATAAGCCTAACCTTTACCAAAATAACCCTAACCATAACCCAAACCCAACTAACCATAACCCTAACCCTAACCCTAACCCTAACCCTAACCCTAACCCTAGCCCAAATAACCCTAACCCTAACCCTAACCCTGACCCAAAACCTAACCATAAACCAAATAACCCTAACCCTAACCCTAAACCAACTAGCCCTAACACTAACCATAAGCCTAACCTTTACCAAAATAACCCTAACCATAACCCTAACCCAACTAACCATAACCCTAACCCTAACCCTAACCCTAACCCTAGCCCAAATAACCCTAACCCTAACCATAAACCTGACCCTACACCTAACACTAAACCAAATAACCCTAACCCTAACCCTAAACCAACTAGCCCTAACACTAACCATAAGCCTAACCTTTACCAAAATAACCCTAACCATAACCCAAACCCAACTAACCATAACCCTAACCCTAACCCTAACCCTAACCCTAGCCCAAATAACCCTAACCCTAACCCTAACCCTGACCCTAAACCTAACCCTAAACCAAATAACCATAACACTAACCCTAAACCAACTAGCCCTAACACTAACCATAAGCCTAACCTTTACCAAAATAACCCTAAACATAACCCTAACCCAACTAACCATAACCCTAACCCTAACACTAACCCTAACCCTAACCCTAACCCTAACCCTAACCCTAACCCTAACCCTAGCCCAAATAACCCTAACCCTAACCCTAACCCTGACCCTAAACCTAACCCTAAACCAAATAACCCTAACCCTAACCCTAAACCAACTAGCCCTAACACTAACCATAAGCCTAACCTTTACCAAAATAACCCTAACCATAACCCAAACCCAACTAACCATAACCCTAACCCTAACCCTAACCCTAACCCTAACCCTAACCCTAACCCTAGCCCAAATAACCCTAACCCTAACCCTAACCCTGACCCAAAACCTAACCATAAACCAAATAACCCTAACCCTAACCCTAAACCAACTAGCCCTAACACTAACCATAAGCCTAACCTTTACCAAAATAACCCTAACCATAACCCTAACCCAACTAACCATAACCCTAACCCTAACCCTAACCCTAACCCTAGCCCAAATACCCCTAACCCTAACCATAAACCTGACCCTACACCTAACACTAAACCAAATAACCCTAACCCTAACCCTAAACCAACTAGCCCTAACACTAACCATAAGCCTAACCTTTACCAAAATAACCCTAACCATAACCCAAACCCAACTAACCATAACCCTAACCCTAACCCTAACCCTAACCCTAACCCTAACCCTAGCCCAAATAACCCTGACCCTAACCCTAACCCTGACCCTAAACCTAACCCTAAACCAAATAACCATAACACTAACCCTAAACCAACTAGCCCTAACACTAACCATAAGCCTAACCTTTACCAAAATAACCCTAACCATAACCCTAACCCAACTAACCATAACCCTAACCCTAACACTAACCCTAACCCTAACCCTAACCCTAACCCTAACCCTAACCCTAACCCTAGCCCAAATAACCTTAACCCTAACCCTAACCCTGACCCTAAACCTAACCCTAAACCAAATAACCCTAACCCTAAACCAACTAGCCCTAACACTAACCATAAGCCTAACCTTTACCAAAATAACCCTAACCATAACCCAAACCCAACTAACCCTAACCCTAACCCTAACCCTAACCCTAACCCTAGCCCAAATAACCCTAACCCTAACCCTGACCCTAAACCTAACCCTAAACCAAATAACCCTAACCCTAACCCTAAACCAGCTAGCCCTAACACTAACCATAAGCATAACCTTTACCAAAATAACCCTAACCATAACCCTAAGCCAACTAACCATAACCCTAACCCTAACACTAACCCTAACCCTAACCCTAACCCTAACCCTAGCCCAAATAACCCTAACCCTAACCCTAACCCTGACCCTAAACCTAACCCTAAACCAAATAACCCTAACCCTAACCCTAAACCAACTAGCCCTAACACTAACCATAAGCCTAACCTTTACCAAAATAACCCTAACCATAACCCTAACCCAACTAACCCTAACCCTAACCCTAACCCTAGCCCAAATAACCCTAACCCTAACCCTAACCCTGACCCTAAACCTAACCCTAAACCAAATAACCCTAACCCTAACCCTAAACCAACTAGCCCTAACACTAACCATAAGCCTAACCTTTACCAAAATAACCCTAACCATAACCCAAACCCAACTAACCATAACCCTAACCCTAACCCTAACCCTAACCCTAACCCTAACCCTAACCCTAACCCTAGCCCAAATAACCCTAACCCTAACCCTGACCCTAAACCTAACCCTAAACCAAATAACCCTAACCCTAACCCTAAACCAACTAGCCCTAACACTAACCATAAGCCTAACCTTTACCAAAATAACCCTAACCATAACTCAAACCCAACTAACCATAACCCTAACCCTAACCCTAACCCTAACCCTAACCCTAACCCTAACCCTAGCCCAAATAACCCTAACCCTAACCCTGACCCTAAACCTAACCCTAAACCGAATAACCCTAACCCTAACCCTAAACCAACTAGCCCTAACACTAACCATAAGCCTAACCTTTAGCAAAATAACCCTAACCATAACCCTAACCCAACTAACCCTAACCCTAACCCTAACCCTAACCCTAACCCTAGCCCAAATAACCCTAACCCTAACCCTAACCCTGACCCTAAACCTAACCCTAAACCAAATAACCCTAACCCTAACCCTAAACCAACTAGCCCTAACACTAACCATAAGCCTAACCTTTACCAAAATAACCCTAACCCTAACCCTAACCCATAACCCTAACCCTAACCCTAACCCTAACCCTAGCCCAAATAACCCTAACCCTAACCCTAACCCTGACCCTAAACCTAACCCTAAACCAAATAACCCTAACCCTAACCCTAAACCAACTAGCCCTAACACTAACCATAAGCCTAACCTTACCAAAATAACCCTAACCATAACCCAAACCCAACTAACCATAACCCTAACCCTAACCCTAACCCTAACCCTAACCCTAGCCCAAATAACCCTAACCCTAACCCTAACCCTGACCCTAAACCTAACCCTAAACCAAATAACCCTAACCCTAACCCTAAACCAAATAACCATAACACTAACCATAAGCCTAACCTTTACCAAAATAACCCTAACCATAACCCAAACCCAACTAACCATAACCCTAACCCTAACCCTAACCCGAACCCTAGCCCAAATAACCCTAACCCTAACCCTAACCCTGACCCTAAACCTAACCCTAAACCAAATAACCATAACACTAACCCTAAACCAACTAGCCCTAACACTAACCATAAGCCTAACCTTTACCAAAATAACCCTAACCATAACCCTAACCCAACTAACCCTAACCCTAACCCTAACCCTAACCCTAACCCTAACCCTAACCCTAACCCTAGCCCAAATAACCCTAACCCTAACCCTAACCCTGACCCTAAACCTAAACCTAAACCAAATACCCCTAACCCTAACCCTAAACCAACTAGCCCTAACACTAACCATAAGCCTAACCTTTACCAAAATAACCCTAAACATAACCCAAACCCAACTAACCATAACCCTAACCCTAACCCTAACCCTAACCCTAACCCTAACCCTAGCCCAAATAACCCTAACCCTAACCCTAACCCTGACCCTAAACCTAACCCTAAACCAAATAACCCTAACCCTAACCCTAAACCAACTAGCCCTAACACTAACCATAAGCCTAACCTTTACCAAAATAACGCTAACCATAACCCAAACCCAACTAACCCTAACCCTAACCCTAACCCTAACCCTAACCCTAACCCTAACCCTAACCCTAGCCCAAATAACCCTAACCCTAACCCTAACCCTGACCCTAAACCTAACCCTAAACCAAATAACCCTCTAACCCTAACCCTAAACCAACTAGCCCTAACACTAACCATAAGCCTAACCTTTACCAAAATAACCCTAACCATAACCCAAACCCAACTAACCCTAACCCTAACCCTAACCCTAACCCTAACCCTAACCCTAACCCTAACCCTGGCCCAAATAACCCTAACCCTAACCCTGACCCTAAACCTAACCCTAAACCAAATAACCCTAACCCTAACCCTAAACCAACTAGCCCTAACACTAACCATAAGCCTAACCTTTACCAAAATAACCCTAACCATAACCCAAACCCAACTAACCATAACCCTAACCCTAACCCTAACCCTAACCCTAACCCTAGCCCAAATAACCCTAACCCTAACCCTAACCCTGACCCTAAACCTAACCCTAAACCAAATAACCCTAACCCTAACCCTAAACCAACTAGCCCTAACACTAACCATAAGCCTAACCTTTAGCAAAATAACCCTAACCATAACCCAAACCCAACTAACCCTAACCCTAACCCTAACCCTAACCCTAACCCTAACCCTAACCCTAGCCCCAAATAACCCTAACCCTAACCCTAAACCTGACCCTAAACCTAAACCTAAACCAAATACCCCTAACCCTAACCCTAAACCAACTAGCCCTAACACTAACCATAAGCCTAACCTTTAGCAAAATAACCCTAACCATAACCTAAACCCAACTAACCATAACCCTAACCCTAACCCTAACCCTAACCCTAACCCTAACCCTAACCCTAACCCTAGCCCAAATAACCCTAACCCTAACCCTAACCCTGACCCTAAACCTAACCCTAAACCAAATAACCCTAACCCTAACCCTAAACCAACTAGCCCTAACACTAACCATAAGCCTAACCTTTACCAAAATAACCCTAACCCTAACCCTAACCCATAACCCTAACCCTAACCCTAACCCTAACCCTAGCCCAAATAACCCTAACCCTAACCCTAACCCTGACCCTAAACCTAACCCTAAACCAAATAACCCTAACCCTAACCCTAAACCAACTAGCCCTAACACTAACCATAAGCCTAACCTTTACCAAAATAACCCTAACCATAACCCAAACCCAACTAACCATAACCCTAACCCTAACCCTAACCCTAACCCTAACCCTAGCCCAAATAACCCTAACCCTAACCCTAACCCTGACCCTAAACCTAACCCTAAACCAAATAACCCTAACCCTAACCCTAAACCAAATAACCATAACACTAACCATAAGCCTAACCTTTACCAAAATAACCCTAACCATAACCCAAACCCAACTAACCATAACCCTAACCCTAACCCTAACCCGAACCCTAGCCCAAATAACCCTAACCCTAACCCTAACCCTGACCCTAAACCTAACCCTAAACCAAATAACCATAACACTAACCCTAAACCAACTAGCCCTAACACTAACCATAAGCCTAACCTTTACCAAAATAACCCTAACCATAACCCTAACCCAACTAACCCTAACCCTAACCCTAACCCTAACCCTAACCCTAGCCCAAATAACCCTAACCCTAACCCTAACCCTGACCCTAAACCTAAACCTAAACCAAATACCCCTAACCCTAACCCTAAACCAACTAGCCCTAACACTAACCATAAGCCTAACCTTTACCAAAATAACCCTAACCATAACCCAAACCCAACTAACCATAACCCTAACCCTAACCCTAACCCTAACCCTAACCCTAACCCTAGCCCAAATAACCCTAACCCTAACCCTAACCCTGACCCTAAACCTAACCCTAAACCAAATAACCCTAACCCTAACCCTAAACCAACTAGCCCTAACACTAACCATAAGCCTAACCTTTACCAAAATAACCCTAACCATAACCCAAACCCAACTAACCATAACCCTAACCCTAACCCTAACCCTAACCCTAACCCTAACCCTAGCCCAAACAACCCTAACCCTAACCCTAACCCTGACCCTAAACCTAACCCTAAACCAAATAACCCTAACCCTAACCCTAAACCAACTAGCCCTAACACTAACCATAAGCCTAACCTTTACCAAAATAACCCTAACCATAACCCAAACCCAACTAACCATAACCCTAACCCTAACCCTAACCCTAACCCTAACCCTAGCCCAAATAACCCTAACCCTAACCCTAACCCTGACCCTAAACCTAACCCTAAACCAAATAACCCTAACCCTAACCCTAAACCAACTATCCCTAACACTAACCATAAGCCTAACCTTTACCAAAATAACCCTAACCATAACCCAAACCCAACTAACCATAACCCTAATCCTAACCCTAACCCTAACCCTAACCCTAACCCTAACCCTAGCCCAAATAACCCTAACCCTAACCCTAACCCTGACCCTAAACCTAACCCTAAACCAAATAACCATAACACTAACCCTAAACCAACTAGCCCTAACACTAACCATAAGCCTAACCTTTACCAAAATAACCCTAACCATAACCCTAACCCAACTAACCCTAACCCTAACCCTAACCCTAACCCTAACCCTAGCCCAAATAACCCTAACCCTAACCCTAACCCTGACCCTAAACCTAAACCTAAACCAAATACCCCTAACCCTAACCCTAAACCAACTAGCCCTAACACTAACCATAAGCCTAACCTTTACCAAAATAACCCTAAACATAACCCAAACCCAACTAACCATAACCCTAACCCTAACCCTAACCCTAACCCTAACCCTAACCCTAGCCCAAATAACCCTAACCCTAACCCTAACCCTGACCCTAAACCTAACCCTAAACCAAATAACCCTAACCCTAACCCTAAACCAAATAACCATAACACTAACCATAAGCCTAACCTTTACCAAAATAACCCTAACCATAACCCAAACCCAACTAACCATAACCCTAACCCTAACCCTAACCCGAACCCTAGCCCAAATAACCCTAACCCTAACCCTAACCCTGACCCTAAACCTAACCCTAAACCAAATAACCATAACACTAACCCTAAACCAACTAGCCCTAACACTAACCATAAGCCTAACCTTTACCAAAATAACCCTAACCATAACCCTAACCCAACTAACCCTAACCCTAACCCTAACCCTAACCCTAGCCCAAATAACCCTAACCCTAACCCTAACCCTGACCCTAAACCTAAACCTAAACCAAATACCCCTAACCCTAACCCTAAACCAACTAGCCCTAACACTAACCATAAGCCTAACCTTTACCAAAATAACCCTAAACATAACCCAAACCCAACTAACCATAACCCTAACCCTAACCCTAACCCTAACCCTAACCCTAACCCTAGCCCAAATAACCCTAACCCTAACCCTAACCCTGACCCTAAACCTAACCCTAAACCAAATAACCCTAACCCTAACCCTAAACCAACTAGCCCTAACACTAACCATAAGCCTAACCTTTACCAAAATAACGCTAACCATAACCCAAACCCAACTAACCCTAACCCTAACCCTAACCCTAACCCTAACCCTAACCCTAACCCTAACCCTAGCCCAAATAACCCTAACCCTAACCCTAACCCTGACCCTAAACCTAACCCTAAACCAAATAACCCTAACCCTAAC
>NW_028276377.1:115000-122500 GCF_052056855.1 Sturnus vulgaris
CCCTAACCCTAACCCTAAACCAACTAGCCCTAACACTAACCATAAGCCTAACCTTTACCAAAATAACCCTAACCATAACCCAAACCCAACTAACCATAACCCTAACCCTAACCCTAACCCTAACCCTAACCCTAACCCTAGCCCAAATAACCCTAACCCTAACCCTAACCCTGACCCTAAACCTAACCCTAAACCAAATAACCCTAACCCTAACCCTAAACCAACTAGCCCTAACACTAACCATAAGCCTAACCTTTACCAAAATAACCCTAACCATAACCCAAACCCAACTAACCATAACCCTAACCCTAACCCTAACCCTAACCCTAACCCTAGCCCAAATAACCCTAACCCTAACCCTAACCCTGACCCAAAACCTAACCATAAACCAAATTACCCTAACCCTAACCCTAAACCAACTAGCCCTAACACTAACCATAAGCCTAACCTTTACCAAAATAACCCTAACCATAACCCTAACCCAACTAACCATAACTCTAACCCTAACCCTAACCCTAACCCTAGCCCAAATAACCCTAACCCTAACCATAAACCTGACCCTACACCTAACACTAAACCAAATAACCCTAACCCTAACCCTAAACCAACTAGCCCTAACACTAACCATAAGCCTAACCTTTACCAAAATAACCCTAACCATAACCCAAACCCAACTAACCATAACCCTAACCCTAACCCTAACCCTAACCCTAACCCTAACCCTAACCCTAACCCTAACCCTAGCCCAAATAACCCTAACCCTAACCATAAACCTGACCCTACACTTAACACTAAACCAAATAACCCTAACCCTAACCCTAAACCAACTAGCCCTAACACTAACCATAAGCCTAACCTTTACCAAAATAACCCTAACCATAACCCAAACCCAACTAACCATAACCCTAACCCTAACCCTAACCCTAACCCTAACCCTAACCCTAACCCTAGCCCAAATAACCCTAACCCTAACCCTAACCCTGACCCTAAACCTAAACCTAAACCAAATAACCCTAACCCTAACCCTAAACCAACTAGCCCTAACACTAACCATAAGCCTAACCTTTACCAAAATAACCCTAACCATAACCCTAACCCAACTAACCATAACCCTAACCCTAACCCTAACCCGAACCCTAACCCTAACCCTAACCCTAGCCCAAATAACCCTAACCCTAACCCTAACCCTGACCCTAAACCTAACCCTAAACCAAATAACCCTAACCCTAACCCTAAACCAACTAGCCCTAACACTAACCATAAGCCTAACCTTTACCAAAATAACCCTTATCATAACCCAAACCCAACTAACCCTAACCCTAACCCTAACCCTAACCCTAACCTTAACCCTAACCCTAACCCTAACCCTAGCCCAAATAACCCTAACCCTAACCCTAACCCTGACCCTAAACCTAACCCTAAACCAAATAACCCTAACCCTAACCCTAAACCAACTAGCCCTAACACTAACCATAAGCCTAACCTTTACCAAAATAACCCTAACCATAACCCAAACCCAACTAACCATAACCCTAACCCTAACCCTAACCCTAACCCTAGCCCAAATAACCCTAACCCTAACCCTGACCCTAAACCTAACCCTAAACCAAATAACCCTAACCCTAACCCTAAACCAACTAGCCCTAACACTAACCATAAGCCTAACCTTTACCAAAATAACCCTAACCATAACCCAAACCCAACTAACCATAACCCTAACCCTAACCCTAACCCTAACCCTAGCCCAAATAACCCTAACCCTAACCCTAAACCTGACCCTAAACTTAAACCTAAACCAAATAACCCTAACCCTAACCCTAAACCAACTAGCCCTAACACTAACCATAAGCCTAACCTTTACCAAAATAACCCTAACCATAACCCAAACCCAACTAACCATAACCCTAAACCTAACCCTAACCCTAACCCTAACCCTAACCCTAGCCCAAATAACCCTAACCCTAACCCTAACCCTGACCCTAAACCTAACCCTAAACCAAATAACCCTAACCCTAACCCTAAACCAACTAGCCCTAACACTAACCATAAGCCTAACCTTTACCAAAATAACCCTAACCATAACCCAAACCCAACTAACCATAACCCTAACCCTAACCCTAACCCTAACCCTAACCCTAACCCTAACCCTAGCCCAAATAACCCTAACCCTAACCCTAACCCTGACCCTAAACCTAACCCTAAACCAAATAACCCTAACCCTAACCCTATACCAACTAGCCCTAACACTAACCATAAGCCTAACCTTTACCAAAATAACCCTAACCATAACCCAAACCCAACTAACCATAACCCTAATCCTAACCCTAACCCTAACCCTAACCCTAACCCTAACCCTAACCCTAGCCCAAATAACCCTAACCCTAACCCTAACCCTGACCCTAAACCTAACCCTAAACCAAATAACCCTAACCCTAACCCTAAACCAACTAGCCCTAACACTAACCATAAGCCTAACCTTTACCAAAATAACCCTAACCATAACCCTAACCCAACTAACCATAACCCTAACCCTAACCCTAACCCTAACCCTAGCCCAAATAACCCTAACCCTAACACTAAACCTGACCCTAAACCTAAACCTAAACCAAATACCCCTAACCCTAACCCTAAACCAACTAGCCCTAACACTAACCATAAGCCTAACCTTTACCAAAATAACCCTAACCATAACCCAAACCCAACTAACCATAACCCTAAACCTAACCCTAACCCTAACCCTAACCCTAGCCCAAATAACCCTAACCCTAACTCTAACCCTGAGCCTAAACCTAACCCTAAACCAAATAACCCTAACCCTAACCCTAAACCAACTAGCCCTAACACTAACCATAAGCCTAACCTTTACCAAAATAACCCTAACCATAACCCTAACCCAACTAACCATAACCCTAACCCTAACCCTAACCCTAACCCTAACCCTAACCCTAGCCCATATAACCCTAACCCTAACCCTAACCCTGACCCTAAACCTAACCCTAAACCAAATAACCCTAACCCTAACCCTAAACCAACTAGCCCTAACACTAACCATAAGCCTAACCTTTAGCAAAATAACCCTAACCATAACCCTAACCCAATTAACCCTAACCCTAACCCTAACCCTAACCCTAACCCTAACCCTAACCCTAACCCTAACCCTAACCCTAACCCTAACCCTAGCCCAAATAACCCTAACCCTAACCCTAACCCTGACCCTAAACCTAACCCTAAACCAAATAACCCTAACCCTAACCCTAAACCAACTAGCCCTAACACTAACCATAAGCCTAACCTTTACCAAAATAACCCTAACCATAACCCAAACCCAACTAACCATAACCCTAACCCTAACCCTAACCCTAACCCTAACCCTAACCCTAACCCTAACCCTAGCCCAAATAACCCTAACCCTAACCCTAACCCTGACCCTAAACCTAACCCTAAACCAAATAACCCTAACCCTAACCCTAAACCAACTAGCCCTAACACTAACCATAAGCCTAACCATTACCAAAATAACCCTAACCATAACCCAAACCCAACTAACCCTAACCCTAACCCTAACCCTAACCCTAACCCTAGCCCAAATAACCCTAACCCTAACCCTAACCCTGACCCTAAACCTAACCCTAAACCAAATAACCCTAACCCTAACCCTAAACCAACTAGCCCTAACACTAACCATAAGCCTAACCTTTACCAAAATAACCCTAACCATAACCCAAACCCAACTAACCATAACCCTAACCCTAACCCTGACCCTAAACCTAACCCTAAACCAAATAACCCTAACCCTAACCCTAAACCAACTAGCCCTAACACTAACCATAAGCCTAACCATTACCAAAATAACCCTAACCATAACCCAAACCCAACTAACCCTAACCCTAACCCTAACCCTAACCCTAACCCTAACCCTAACCCTAACCCTAGCCCAAATAACCCTAACCCTAACCCTAACCCTGACCCTAAACCTAACCCTAAACCAAATAACCCTAACCCTAACCCTAAACCAACTAGCCCTAACACTAACCATAAGCCTAACCTTTACCAAAATAACCCTAACCATAACCCAAACCCAACTAACCATAACCCTAACCCTAACCCTAACCCTAACCCTAGCCCAAATAACCCTAACCCTAACCCGAACCCTGACCCTAAACCTAACCCTAAACCAAATAACCCTAACCCTAACCCTAAACCAACTAGCCCTAACACTAACCATAAGCCTAACCTTTACCAAAATAACCCTAACCATAACCTAAACCCAACTAACCATAACCCTAAACCTAACCCTAACCCTAACCCTAACCCTAACCCTAACCCTAACCCTAACCCTAGCCCAAATAACCCTAACCCTAACCCTAACCCTGACCCTAAACCTAAACCTAAACCAAATAACCCTAACCCTAACCCTAAACCAACTAGCCCTAACACTAACCATAAGCCTAACCTTTACCAAAATAACCCTAACCATAACCCAAACCCAACTAACCATAACCCTAACCCTAACCCTAACCCTAACCCTAACCCTAACCCTAACCCTAACCCTAGCCCAAATAACCCTAACCCTAACCCTAACCCTGACCCTACACTTAACACTAAACCAAATAACCCTAACCCTAACCCTAAACCAACTAGCCCTAACACTAACCATAAGCCTAACCTTTACCAAAATAAACCTAACCATAACCCAAACCCAACTAACCATAACCCTAACCCTAACCCTAACCCTAACCCTAACCCTAACCCTAACCCTAACCCTAACCCTAGCCCAAATAACCCTAACCCTAACCCTAACCCTGACCCTAAACCTAACCCTAAACCAAATAACCCTAACCCTAACCCTAAACCAACTAGCCCTAACACTAACCATAAGCCTAACCTTTACCAAAATAACCCTAACCATAACCCAAACCCAACTAACCATAACCCTAACCCTAACCCTAACCCTAACCCTAACCCTAACCCTAACCCTAACCCTAGCCCAAATAACCCTAACCCTAACCCTAACGCTGACCCTAAACCTAACCCTAAACCAAATAACCCTAACCCTAACCCTAAACCACCTAGCCCTAACAGTAACCATAAGCCTAACCTTTACCAAAATAACCCTAACCATAACCCTAACCCTAACCCTAACCCTAACCCTAACCCTAACCCTAACCCTAACCCTAACCCTAACCCAAACCCAACTAACCATAACCCTAACCCTAACCCTAACCCTAACCCTAGCCCAAATAACCCTAACCCTAACCCTAAACCTGACCCTAAACTTAAACCTAAACCAAATAACCCTAACCCTAACCCTAAACCAACTAGCCCTAACACTAACCATAAGCCTAACCTTTACCAAAATAACCCTAACCATAACCCAAACCCAACTAACCATAACCCTAAACCTAACCCTAACCCTAACCCTAACCCTAACCCTAGCCCAAATAACCCTAACCCTAACCCTAACCCTGACCCTAAACCTAACCCTAAACCAAATAACCCTAACCCTAACCCTAAACCAACTAGCCCTAACACTAACCATAAGCCTAACCTTTACCAAAATAACCCTAACCATAACCCAAACCCAACTAACCATAACCCTAACCCTAACCCTAACCCTAACCCTAACCCTAACCCTAACCCTAGCCCAAATAACCCTAACCCTAACCCTAACCCTGACCCTAAACCTAACCCTAAACCAAATAACCCTAACCCTAACCCTATACCAACTAGCCCTAACACTAACCATAAGCCTAACCTTTACCAAAATAACCCTAACCATAACCCAAACCCAACTAACCATAACCCTAATCCTAACCCTAACCCTAACCCTAACCCTAACCCTAACCCTAACCCTAGCCCAAATAACCCTAACCCTAACCCTAACCCTGACCCTAAACCTAACCCTAAACCAAATAACCCTAACCCTAACCCTAAACCAACTAGCCCTAACACTAACCATAAGCCTAACCTTTACCAAAATAACCCTAACCATAACCCTAACCCAACTAACCATAACCCTAACCCTAACCCTAACCCTAACCCTAGCCCAAATAACCCTAACCCTAACACTAAACCTGACCCTAAACCTAAACCTAAACCAAATACCCCTAACCCTAACCCTAAACCAACTAGCCCTAACACTAACCATAAGCCTAACCTTTACCAAAATAACCCTAACCATAACCCAAACCCAACTAACCATAACCCTAAACCTAACCCTAACCCTAACCCTAACCCTAGCCCAAATAACCCTAACCCTAACTCTAACCCTGAGCCTAAACCTAACCCTAAACCAAATAACCCTAACCCTAACCCTAAACCAACTAGCCCTAACACTAACCATAAGCCTAACCTTTACCAAAATAACCCTAACCATAACCCTAACCCAACTAACCATAACCCTAACCCTAACCCTAACCCTAACCCTAACCCTAACCCTAGCCCATATAACCCTAACCCTAACCCTAACCCTGACCCTAAACCTAACCCTAAACCAAATAACCCTAACCCTAACCCTAAACCAACTAGCCCTAACACTAACCATAAGCCTAACCTTTAGCAAAATAACCCTAACCATAACCCTAACCCAACTAACCCTAACCCTAACCCTAACCCTAACCCTAACCCTAACCCTAACCCTAACCCTAACCCTAACCCTAACCCTAACCCTAGCCCAAATAACCCTAACCCTAACCCTAACCCTGACCCTAAACCTAACCCTAAACCAAATAACCCTAACCCTAACCCTAAACCAACTAGCCCTAACACTAACCATAAGCCTAACCTTTACCAAAATAACCCTAACCATAACCCAAACCCAACTAACCATAACCCTAACCCTAACCCTAACCCTAACCCTAACCCTAACCCTAACCCTAACCCTAGCCCAAATAACCCTAACCCTAACCCTAACCCTGACCCTAAACCTAACCCTAAACCAAATAACCCTAACCCTAACCCTAAACCAACTAGCCCTAACACTAACCATAAGCCTAACCATTACCAAAATAGCCCTAACCATAACCCAAACCCAACTAACCCTAACCCTAACCCTAACCCTAACCCTAACCCTAGCCCAAATAACCCTAACCCTAACCCTAACCCTGACCCTAAACCTAACCCTAAACCAAATAACCCTAACCCTAACCCTAAACCAACTAGCCCTAACACTAACCATAAGCCTAACCTTTACCAAAATAACCCTAACCATAACCCAAACCCAACTAACCATAACCCTAACCCTAACCCTGACCCTAAACCTAACCCTAAACCAAATAACCCTAACCCTAACCCTAAACCAACTAGCCCTAACACTAACCATAAGCCTAACCATTACCAAAATAACCCTAACCATAACCCAAACCCAACTAACCCTAACCCTAACCCTAACCCTAACCCTAACCCTAACCCTAACCCTAACCCTAGCCCAAATAACCCTAACCCTAACCCTAACCCTGACCCTAAACCTAACCCTAAACCAAATAACCCTAACCCTAACCC
>NW_028276377.1:127500-135000 GCF_052056855.1 Sturnus vulgaris
ACCATAACACTAACCCTAAACCAACTAGCCCTAACACTAACCATAAGCCTAACCTTTACCAAAATAACCCTAAACATAACCCTAACCCAACTAACCATAACCCTAACCCTAACACTAACCCTAACCCTAACCCTAACCCTAACCCTAACCCTAACCCTAACCCTAACCCTAGCCCAAATAACCCTAACCCTAACCCTAACCCTGACCCTAAACCTAACCCTAAACCAAATAACCCTAACCCTAACCCTAAACCAACTAGCCCTAACACTAACCATAAGCCTAACCTTTACCAAAATAACCCTAACCATAACCCAAACCCAACTAACCATAACCCTAACCCTAACCCTAACCCTAACCCTAACCCTAACCCTAACCCTAACACTAGCCCAAATAACCCTAACCCTAACCCTAACCCTGACCCAAAACCTAACCATAAACCAAATAACCCTAACCCTAACCCTAAACCAACTAGCCCTAACACTAACCATAAGCCTAACCTTTACCAAAATAACCCTAACCATAACCCTAACCCAACTAACCATAACCCTAACCCTAACCCTAACCCTAGCCCAAATACCCCTAACCCTAACCATAAACCTGACCCTACACCTAACACTAAACCAAATAACCCTAACCCTAACCCTAAACCAACTAGCCCTAACACTAACCATAAGCCTAACCTTTACCAAAATAACCCTAACCAAAACCCAAACCCAACTAACCATAACCCTAACCCTAACCCTAACCCTAACCCTAACCCTAGCCCAAATAACCCTGACCCTAACCCTAACCCTGACCCTAAACCTAACCCTAAACCAAATAACCATAACACTAACCCTAAACCAACTAGCCCTAACACTAACCATAAGCCTAACCTTTACCAAAATAACCCTAACCATAACCCTAACCCAACTAACCATAACCCTAACCCTAACACTAACCCTAACCCTAACCCTAACCCTAACCCTAACCCTAACCCTAGCCCAAATAACCCTAACCCTAACCCTAACCCTGACCCTAAACCTAACCCTAAACCAAATAACCCTAACCCTAAACCAACTAGCCCTAACACTAACCATAAGCCTAACCTTTACCAAAATAACCCTAACCATAACCCAAACCCAACTAACCCTAACCCTAACCCTAACCCTAACCCTAACCCTAGCCCAAATAACCCTAACCCTAACCCTGACCCTAAACCTAACCCTAAACCAAATAACCCTAACCCTAACCCTAAACCAGCTAGCCCTAACACTAACCATAAGCATAACCTTTACCAAAATAACCCTAACCATAACCCTAAGCCAACTAACCATAACCCTAACCCTAACACTAACCCTAACCCTAACCCTAACCCTAACCCTAGCCCAAATAACCCTAACCCTAACCCTAACCCTGACCCTAAACCTAACCCTAAACCAAATAACCCTAACCCTAACCCTAAACCAACTAGCCCTAACACTAACCATAAGCCTAACCTTTACCAAAATAACCCTAACCATAACCCTAACCCAACTAACCCTAACCCTAACCCTAACCCTAGCCCAAATAACCCTAACCCTAACCCTAACCCTGACCCTAAACCTAACCCTAAACCAAATAACCCTAACCCTAACCCTAAACCAACTAGCCCTAACACTAACCATAAGCCTAACCTTTACCAAAATAACCCTAACCATAACCCAAACCCAACTAACCATAACCCTAACCCTAACCCTAACCCTAACCCTAACCCTAACCCTAACCCTAACCCTAGCCCAAATAACCCTAACCCTAACCCTGACCCTAAACCTAACCCTAAACCAAATAACCCTAACCCTAACCCTAAACCAACTAGCCCTAACACTAACCATAAGCCTAACCTTTACCAAAATAACCCTAACCATAACCCAAACCCAACTAACCATAACCCTAACCCTAACCCTAACCCTAACCCTAACCCTAGCCCAAATAACCCTAACCCTAACCATAAACCTGACCCTACACCTAACACTAAACCAAATAACCCTAACCCTAACCCTAAACCACCTAGCCCTAACACTAACCATAAGCCTAACCTTTACCAAAATAACCCTAACCATAACCCAAACCCAACTAACCATAACCCTAACCCTAACCCTAACCCTAACCCTAACCCTAACCCTAACCCTAACCCTAACCCTAACCCTAACCCTAACCCTAACCCTAGCCCAAATAACCCTAACCCTAACCCTAACCCTGACCCTAAACCTAACCCTAAACCAAATAACCCTAACCCTAACCCTAAACCAACTAGCCCTAACACTAACCATAAGCCTAACCTTTACCAAAATAACCCTAACCATAACCCTAACCCAACTAACCCTAACCCTAACCCTAACCCTAACCCTAACCCTAACCCTAGCCCAAATAACCCTAACCCTAACCCTAACCCCGACCCTAAACCTAACCCTAAACCAAATAACCCTAACCCTAACCCTAAACCAACTAGCCCTAACACTAACCATAAGCCTAACCTTTACCAAAATAACCCTAACCATAACCCTAACCCAACTAACCCTAACCCTAACCCTAACCCTAACCCTAGCCCAAATAACCCTAACCCTAACGCTAACCCTGACCCTAAACCTAACCCTAAACCAAATAACCCTAACCCTAACCCTAAACCAACTAGCCCTAACACTAACCATAAGCCTAACCTTTACCAAAATAACCCTAACCATAACCCTAACCCAACTAACCCTAACCCTAACCCTAACCCTAACCCTAACCCTAGCCCAAATAACCCTAACCCTAACCCTAACCCTGACCCTAAACCTAACCCTAAACCAAATAACCCTAACCCTAACCCTAAACCAACTAGCCCTAACACTAACCATAAGCCTAACCTTTACCAAAATAACCCTAACCATAACCCTAACCCAACTAACCATAACCCTAACCCTAACCCTAACCCTAACCCTAACCCAAACCCTAACCCTAGCCCAAATAACCCTAACCCTAACCCTAAACCTGACCCTAAACCTACACCTAAACCAAATACCCCTAACCCTAACCCTAAACCAACTAGCCCTAACACTAACCATAAGCCTAACCTTTAGCAAAATAACCCTAACCATAACCTAAACCCAACTAACCATAACCCTAACCCTAACCCTAACCCTAACCCTAACCCTAACCCTAACCCTAACCCTAACCCTAGCCCAAATAACCCTAACCCTAACCCTAACCCTGACCCTAAACCTAACCCTAAACCAAATAACCCTAACCCTAACCCTAAACCAACTAGCCCTAACACTAACCATAAGCCTAACCTTTAGCAAAATAACCCTAACCATAACCCTAACCCAACTAACCCTAACCCTAACCCTAACCCTAACCCTAACCCTAACCCTAGCCCAAATAACCCTAACCCTAACCCTAACCCTGACCCTAAACCTAACCCTAAACCAAATAACCCTAACCCTAACCCTAAACCAACTAGCCCTAACACTAACCATAAGCCTAACCTTTACCAAAATAACCCTAACCATAACCCTAACCCAACTAACCATAACCCTAACCCTAACCCTAACCCTAACCCTAACCCTAGCCCAAATAACCCTAACCCTAACCCTAACCCTGACCCTAAACCTAACCCTAAACCAAATAACCCTAACCCTAACCCTAAACCAACTAGCCCTAACACTAACCATAAGCCTAACCTTTACCAAAATAACCCTAACCATAACCCAAACCCAACTAACCATAACCCTAACCCTAACCCTAACCCTAACCCTAACCCTAGCCCAAATAACCCTAACCCTAACCATAACCCTGACCCTACACCTAACACTAAACCAAATAACCCTAACCCTAACCCTAAACCACCTAGCCCTAACACTAACCATAAGCCTAACCTTTACCAAAATAACCCTAACCATAACCCAAACCCAACTAACCATAACCCTAACCCTAACCCTAACCCTAACCCTAACCCTAACCCTAACCCTAACCCTAACCCTAACCCTAGCCCAAATAACCCTAACCCTAACCCTAACCCTGACCCTAAACCTAACCCTAAACCAAATAACCCTAACCCTAACCCTAAACCAACTAGCCCTAACACTAACCATAAGCCTAACCTTTACCAAAATAACCCTAACCATAACCCTAACCCAACTAACCCTAACCCTAACCCTAACCCTAACCCTAGCCCAAATAACCCTAACCCTAACGCTAACCCTAACCCTAGCCCAAATAACCCTAACCCTAACCCTAACCCTGACCCTAAACCTAACCCTAAACCAAATAACCCTAACCCTAACCCTAAACCAACTAGCCCTAACACTAACCATAAGCCTAACCTTTACCAAAATAACCCTAACCATAACCCTAACCCAACTAACCATAACCCTAACCCTAACCCTAACCCTAACACTAGCCCAAATAACCCTAACCCTAACCCTAACCCTGACCCTAAACCTAACCCTAAACCAAATAACCCTAACCCTAACCCTAAACCAACTAGCCCTAACACTAACCATAAGCCTAACCTTTACCAAAATAACCCTAACCATAACCCAAACCCAACTAACCATAACCCTAACCCTAACCCTAACCCTAACCCTAACCCTAGCCCAAATAACCCTAACCCTAACCATAAACCTGACCCTACACCTAACACTAAACCAAATAACCCTAACCCTAACCCTAAACCAACTAGCCCTAACACTAACCATAAGCCTAACCTTTACCAAAATAACCCTAACCATAACCCAAACCCAACTAACCATAACCCTAACCCTAACCCTAACCCTAACCCTAACCCTAGCCCAAATAACCATAACCCTAACCCTAACCCTGACCCTAAACCTAACCCTAAACCAAATAACCATAACACTAACCCTAAACAAACTAGCCCTAACACTAACCATAAGCCTAACCTTTACCAAAATACCCCTAATCATAACCCAAACCCAACTAACCATAACCCTAACCCTAACCCTAACCCTAACCCTAACCCTAACCCTAACCCTAACCCTAACCCTAACCCTAGCCCAAATAACCCTAACCCTAACCCTAACGCTGACCCTAAACCTAACCCTAAACCAAATAACCCTAACCCTAACCCTAAACCAACTAGCCCTAACACTAACCATAAGCCTAACCTTTACCAAAATAACCCTAACCATAACCCAAACCCAACTAACCATAACCCTAACCCTAACCCTAACCCTAGCCCAAATAACCCTAACCCTAACCCTAACCCTGACCCTAAACCTAACCCTAAACCAAATAACCCTAACCCTAACCCTAAACCAACTAGCCCTAACACTAACCATAAGCCTAACCTTTACCAAAATAACCCTAACCATAACCCTAACCCAACTAACCCTAACCCTAACCCTAACCCTAACCCTAACCCTAGCCCAAATAACCCTAACCCTAACCCTAAACCTGACCCTAAACTTAAACCTAAACCAAATAACCCTAACCCTAACCCTAAACCAACTAGCCCTAACACTAACCATAAGCCTAACCTTTACCAAAATAACCCTAACCATAACCCTAACCCAACTAACCATAACCCTAACCCTAACCCTAACCCTAACCCTAACCCTAACCCTAACCCTAGCCCAAATAACCCTAACCCTAACCCTAACCCTGACCCTAAACCTAACCCTAAACCAAATAACCCTAACCCTAACCCTAAACCAACTAGCCCTAACACTAACCATAAGCCTAACCTTTACCAAAATAACCCTTATCATAACCCAAACCCAACTAACCCTAACCCTAACCCTAACCCTAACCCTAACCTTAACCCTAACCCTAACCCTAACCCTAGCCCAAATAACCCTAACCCTAACCCTAACCCTGACCCTAAACCTAACCCTAAACCAAATAACCCTAACCCTAACCCTAAACCAACTAGCCCTAACACTAACCATAAGCCTAACCTTTACCAAAATAACCCTAACCATAACCCAAACCCAACTAACCATAACCCTAACCCTAACCCTAACCCTAACCCTAGCCCAAATAACCCTAACCCTAACCCGAACCCTGACCCTAAACCTAACCCTAAACCAAATAACCCTAACCCTAACCCTAAACCAACTAGCCCTAACACTAACCATAAGCCTAACCTTTACCAAAATAACCCTAACCATAACCTAAACCCAACTAACCATAACCCTAAACCTAACCCTAACCCTAACCCTAACCCTAACCCTAACCCTAACCCTAACCCTAGCCCAAATAACCCTAACCCTAACCCTAACCCTGACCCTAAACCTAAACCTAAACCAAATAACCCTAACCCTAACCCTAAACCAACTAGCCCTAACACTAACCATAAGCCTAACCTTTACCAAAATAACCCTAACCATAACCCAAACCCAACTAACCATAACCCTAACCCTAACCCTAACCCTAACCCTAACCCTAACCCTAACCCTAACCCTAGCCCAAATAACCCTAACCCTAACCCTAACCCTGACCCTACACCTAACACTAAACCAAATAACCCTAACCCTAACCCTAAACCAACTAGCCCTAACACTAACCATAAGCCTAACCTTTACCAAAATAACCCTAACCATAACCCAAACCCAACTAACCATAACCCTAACCCTAACCCTAACCCTAACCCTAACCCTAGCCCAAATAACCATAACCCTAACCCTAACCCTGACCCTAAACCTAACCCTAAACCAAATAACCATAACACTAACCCTAAACAAACTAGCCCTAACACTAACCATAAGCCTAACCTTTACCAAAATACCCCTAATCATAACCCAAACCCAACTAACCATAACCCTAACCCTAACCCTAACCCTAACCCTAACCCTAACCCTAACCCTAACCCTAACCCTAGCCCAAATAACCCTAACCCTAACCCTAACGCTGACCCTAAACCTAACCCTAAACCAAATAACCCTAACCCTAACCCTAAACCAACTAGCCCTAACACTAACCATAAGCCTAACCTTTACCAAAATAACCCTAACCATAACCCAAACCCAACTAACCATAACCCTAACCCTAACCCTAACCCTAGCCCAAATAACCCTAACCCTAACCCTAACCCTGACCCTAAACCTAACCCTAAACCAAATAACCCTAACCCTAACCCTAAACCAACTAGCCCTAACACTAACCATAAGCCTAACCTTTACCAAAATAACCCTAACCATAACCCTAACCCAACTAACCCTAACCCTAACCCTAACCCTAACCCTAACCCTAGCCCAAATAACCCTAACCCTAACCCTAAACCTGACCCTAAACTTAAACCTAAACCAAATAACCCTAACCCTAACCCTAAACCAACTAGCCCTAACACTAACCATAAGCCTAACCTTTACCAAAATAACCCTAACCATAACCCTAACCCAACTAACCATAACCCTAACCCTAACCCTAACCCGAACCCTAACCCTAACCCTAACCCTAGCCCAAATAACCCTAACCCTAACCCTAACCCTGACCCTAAACCTAACCCTAAACCAAATAACCCTAACCCTAACCCTA
>NW_028276377.1:140000-150000 GCF_052056855.1 Sturnus vulgaris
GACCCTACACCTAACACTAAACCAAATAACCCTAACCCTAACCCTAAACCAACTAGCCCTAACACTAACCATAAGCCTAACCTTTACCAAAATAACCCTAACCATAACCCAAACCCAACTAACCATAACCCTAACCCTAACCCTAACCCTAACCCTAGCCCAAATAACCCTGACCCTAACCCTAACCCTGACCCTAAACCTAACCCTAAACCAAATAACCATAACACTAACCCTAAACCAACTAGCCCTAACACTAACCATAAGCCTAACCTTTACCAAAATAACCCTAAACATAACCCTAACCCAACTAACCATAACCCTAACCCTAACACTAACCCTAACCCTAACCCTAACCCTAACCCTAACCCTAACCCTAACCCTAACCCTAGCCCAAATAACCCTAACCCTAACCCTAACCCTGACCCTAAACCTAACCCTAAACCAAATAACCCTAACCCTAACCCTAAACCAACTAGCCCTAACACTAACCATAAGCCTAACCTTTACCAAAATAACCCTAACCATAACCCAAACCCAACTAACCATAACCCTAACCCTAACCCTAACCCTAACCCTAACCCTAACCCTAACCCTAACACTAGCCCAAATAACCCTAACCCTAACCCTAACCCTGACCCAAAACCTAACCATAAACCAAATAACCCTAACCCTAACCCTAAACCAACTAGCCCTAACACTAACCATAAGCCTAACCTTTACCAAAATAACCCTAACCATAACCCTAACCCAACTAACCATAACCCTAACCCTAACCCTAACCCTAACCCTAGCCCAAATACCCCTAACCCTAACCATAAACCTGACCCTACACCTAACACTAAACCAAATAACCCTAACCCTAACCCTAAACCAACTAGCCCTAACACTAACCATAAGCCTAACCTTTACCAAAATAACCCTAACCAAAACCCAAACCCAACTAACCATAACCCTAACCCTAACCCTAACCCTAACCCTAACCCTAGCCCAAATAACCCTGACCCTAACCCTAACCCTGACCCTAAACCTAACCCTAAACCAAATAACCATAACACTAACCCTAAACCAACTAGCCCTAACACTAACCATAAGCCTAACCTTTACCAAAATAACCCTAACCATAACCCTAACCCAACTAACCATAACCCTAACCCTAACACTAACCCTAACCCTAACCCTAACCCTAACCCTAACCCTAACCCTAACCCTAGCCCAAATAACCCTAACCCTAACCCTAACCCTGACCCTAAACCTAACCCTAAACCAAATAACCCTAACCCTAAACCAACTAGCCCTAACACTAACCATAAGCCTAACCTTTACCAAAATAACCCTAACCATAACCCAAACCCAACTAACCCTAACCCTAACCCTAACCCTAACCCTAACCCTAGCCCAAATAACCCTAACCCTAACCCTGACCCTAAACCTAACCCTAAACCAAATAACCCTAACCCTAACCCTAAACCAGCTAGCCCTAACACTAACCATAAGCATAACCTTTACCAAAATAACCCTAACCATAACCCTAAGCCAACTAACCATAACCCTAACCCTAACACTAACCCTAACCCTAACCCTAACCCTAACCCTAACCCTAGCCCAAATAACCCTAACCCTAACCCTAACCCTGACCCTAAACCTAACCCTAAACCAAATAACCCTAACCCTAACCCTAAACCAACTAGCCCTAACACTAACCATAAGCCTAACCTTTACCAAAATAACCCTAACCATAACCCTAACCCAACTAACCCTAACCCTAACCCTAACCCTAGCCCAAATAACCCTAACCCTAACCCTAACCCTGACCCTAAACCTAACCCTAAACCAAATAACCCTAACCCTAACCCTAAACCAACTAGCCCTAACACTAACCATAAGCCTAACCTTTACCAAAATAACCCTAACCATAACCCAAACCCAACTAACCATAACCCTAACCCTAACCCTAACCCTAACCCTAACCCTAACCCTAACCCTAACCCTAGCCCAAATAACCCTAACCCTAACCCTGACCCTAAACCTAACCCTAAACCAAATAACCCTAACCCTAACCCTAAACCAACTAGCCCTAACACTAACCATAAGCCTAACCTTTACCAAAATAACCCTAACCATAACCCAAACCCAACTAACCATAACCCTAACCCTAACCCTAACCCTAACCCTAGCCCAAATAACCCTAACCCTAACCATAAACCTGACCCTACACCTAACACTAAACCAAATAACCCTAACCCTAACCCTAAACCACCTAGCCCTAACACTAACCATAAGCCTAACCTTTACCAAAATAACACTAACCATAACCCAAACCCAACTAACCATAACCCTAACCCTAACCCTAACCCTAACCCTAACCCTAACCCTAACCCTAACCCTAACCCTAACCCTAACCCTAGCCCAAATAACCCTAACCCTAACCCTAACCCTGACCCTAAACCTAACCCTAAACCAAATAACCCTAACCCTAACCCTAAACCAACTAGCCCTAACACTAACCATAAGCCTAACCTTTACCAAAATAACCCTAACCATAACCCTAACCCAACTAACCCTAACCCTAACCCTAACCCTAACCCTAACCCTAACCCTAGCCCAAATAACCCTAACCCTAACCCTAACCCTGACCCTAAACCTAACCCTAAACCAAATAACCCTAACCCTAACCCTAAACCAACTAGCCCTAACACTAACCATAAGCCTAACCTTTACCAAAATAACCCTAACCATAACCCTAACCCAACTAACCCTAACCCTAACCCTAACCCTAACCCTAGCCCAAATAACCCTAACCCTAACGCTAACCCTGACCCTAAACCTAACCCTAAACCAAATAACCCTAACCCTAACCCTAAACCAACTAGCCCTAACACTAACCATAAGCCTAACCTTTACCAAAATAACCCTAACCATAACCCTAACCCAACTAACCCTAACCCTAACCCTAACCCTAACCCTAACCCTAGCCCAAATAACCCTAACCCTAACCCTAACCCTGACCCTAAACCTAACCCTAAACCAAATAACCCTAACCCTAACCCTAAACCAACTAGCCCTAACACTAACCATAAGCCTAACCTTTACCAAAATAACCCTAACCATAACCCTAACCCAACTAACCATAACCCTAACCCTAACCCTAACCCTAACCCTAACCCTAACCCTAACCCTAGCCCAAATAACCCTAACCCTAACCCTAAACCTGACCCTAAACCTACACCTAAACCAAATACCCCTAACCCTAACCCTAAACCAACTAGCCCTAACACTAACCATAAGCCTAACCTTTAGCAAAATAACCCTAACCATAACCTAAACCCAACTAACCATAACCCTAACCCTAACCCTAACCCTAACCCTAACCCTAACCCTAACCCTAACCCTAACCCTAGCCCAAATAACCCTAACCCTAACCCTAACCCTGACCCTAAACCTAACCCTAAACCAAATAACCCTAACCCTAACCCTAAACCAACTAGCCCTAACACTAACCATAAGCCTAACCTTTAGCAAAATAACCCTAACCATAACCCTAACCCAACTAACCCTAACCCTAACCCTAACCCTAACCCTAACCCTAACCCTAGCCCAAATAACCCTAACCCTAACCCTAACCCTGACCCTAAACCTAACCCTAAACCAAATAACCCTAACCCTAACCCTAAACCAACTAGCCCTAACACTAACCATAAGCCTAACCTTTACCAAAATAACCCTAACCATAACCCTAACCCAACTAACCCTAACCCTAACCCTAACCCTAACCCTAGCCCAAATAACCCTAACCCTAACGCTAACCCTGACCCTAAACCTAACCCTAAACCAAATAACCCTAACCCTAACCCTAAACCAACTAGCCCTAACACTAACCATAAGCCTAACCTTTACCAAAATAACCCTAACCATAACCCTAACCCAACTAACCCTAACCCTAACCCTAACCCTAACCCTAACCCTAGCCCAAATAACCCTAACCCTAACCCTAACCCTGACCCTAAACCTAACCCTAAACCAAATAACCCTAACCCTAACCCTAAACCAACTAGCCCTAACACTAACCATAAGCCTAACCTTTACCAAAATAACCCTAACCATAACCCTAACCCAACTAACCCTAACCCTAACCCTAACCCTAACCCTAGCCCAAATAACCCTAACCCTAACGCTAACCCTGACCCTAAACCTAACCCTAAACCAAATAACCCTAACCCTAACCCTAAACCAACTAGCCCTAACACTAACCATAAGCCTAACCTTTACCAAAATAACCCTAACCATAACCCTAACCCAACTAACCCTAACCCTAACCCTAACCCTAACCCTAACCCTAGCCCAAATAACCCTAACCCTAACCCTAACCCTGACCCTAAACCTAACCCTAAACCAAATAACCCTAACCCTAACCCTAAACCAACTAGCCCTAACACTAACCATAAGCCTAACCTTTACCAAAATAACCCTAACCATAACCCTAACCCAACTAACCATAACCCTAACCCTAACCCTAACCCTAACCCTAACCCTAACCCTAACCCTAGCCCAAATAACCCTAACCCTAACCCTAAACCTGACCCTAAACCTACACCTAAACCAAATACCCCTAACCCTAACCCTAAACCAACTAGCCCTAACACTAACCATAAGCCTAACCTTTAGCAAAATAACCCTAACCATAACCTAAACCCAACTAACCATAACCCTAACCCTAACCCTAACCCTAACCCTAACCCTAACCCTAACCCTAACCCTAACCCTAGCCCAAATAACCCTAACCCTAACCCTAACCCTGACCCTAAACCTAACCCTAAACCAAATAACCCTAACCCTAACCCTAAACCAACTAGCCCTAACACTAACCATAAGCCTAACCTTTAGCAAAATAACCCTAACCATAACCCTAACCCAACTAACCCTAACCCTAACCCTAACCCTAACCCTAACCCTAACCCTAGCCCAAATAACCCTAACCCTAACCCTAACCCTGACCCTAAACCTAACCCTAAACCAAATAACCCTAACCCTAACCCTAAACCAACTAGCCCTAACACTAACCATAAGCCTAACCTTTACCAAAATAACCCTAACCATAACCCTAACCCAACTAACCCTAACCCTAACCCTAACCCTAACCCTAGCCCAAATAACCCTAACCCTAACGCTAACCCTGACCCTAAACCTAACCCTAAACCAAATAACCCTAACCCTAACCCTAAACCAACTAGCCCTAACACTAACCATAAGCCTAACCTTTACCAAAATAACCCTAACCATAACCCTAACCCAACTAACCCTAACCCTAACCCTAACCCTAACCCTAACCCTAGCCCAAATAACCCTAACCCTAACCCTAACCCTGACCCTAAACCTAACCCTAAACCAAATAACCCTAACCCTAACCCTAAACCAACTAGCCCTAACACTAACCATAAGCCTAACCTTTACCAAAATAACCCTAACCATAACCCTAACCCAACTAACCATAACCCTAACCCTAACGCTAACCCTAACCCTAACCCAAACCCTAACCCTAGCCCAAATAACCCTAACCCTAACCCTAAACCTGACCCTAAACCTACACCTAAACCAAATACCCCTAACCCTAACCCTAAACCAACTAGCCCTAACACTAACCATAAGCCTAACCTTTAGCAAAATAACCCTAACCATAACCTAAACCCAACTAACCATAACCCTAACCCTAACCCTAACCCTAACCCTAACCCTAACCCTAACCCTAACCCTAGCCCAAATAACCCTAACCCTAACCCTAACCCTGACCCTAAACCTAACCCTAAACCAAATAACCCTAACCCTAACCCTAAACCAACTAGCCCTAACACTAACCATAAGCCTAACCTTTAGCAAAATAACCCTAACCATAACCCTAACCCAACTAACCCTAACCCTAACCCTAACCCTAACCCTAACCCTAACCCTAGCCCAAATAACCCTAACCCTAACCCTAACCCTGACCCTAAACCTAACCCTAAACCAAATAACCCTAACCCTAACCCTAAACCAACTAGCCCTAACACTAACCATAAGCCTAACCTTTACCAAAATAACCCTAACCATAACCCTAACCCAACTAACCATAACCCTAACCCTAACCCTAACCCTAACCCTAACCCTAGCCCAAATAACCCTAACCCTAACCCTAACCCTGACCCTAAACCTAACCCTAAACCAAATAACCCTAACCCTAACCCTAAACCAACTAGCCCTAACACTAACCATAAGCCTAACCTTTACCAAAATAACCCTAACCATAACCCAAACCCAACTAACCATAACCCTAACCCTAACCCTAACCCTAACCCTAACCCTAGCCCAAATAACCCTAACCCTAACCATAACCCTGACCCTACACCTAACACTAAACCAAATAACCCTAACCCTAACCCTAAACCACCTAGCCCTAACACTAACCATAAGCCTAACCTTTACCAAAATAACCCTAACCATAACCCAAACCCAACTAACCATAACCCTAACCCTAACCCTAACCCTAACCCTAACCCTAACCCTAACCCTAACCCTAACCCTAACCCTAACCCTAACCCTAGCCCAAATAACCCTAACCCTAACCCTAACCCTGACCCTAAACCTAACCCTAAACCAAATAACCCTAACCCTAACCCTAAACCAACTAGCCCTAACACTAACCATAAGCCTAACCTTTACCAAAATAACCCTAACCATAACCCTAACCCAACTAACCCTAACCCTAACCCTAACCCTAACCCTAACCCTAACCCTAGCCCAAATAACCCTAACCCTAACCCTAACCCTGACCCTAAACCTAACCCTAAACCAAATAACCCTAACCCTAACCCTAAACCAACTAGCCCTAACACTAACCATAAGCCTAACCTTTACCAAAATAACCCTAACCATAACCCTAACCCAACTAACCATAACCCTAACCCTAACCCTAACCCTAACACTAGCCCAAATAACCCTAACCCTAACCCTAACCCTGACCCTAAACCTAACCCTAAACCAAATAACCCTAACCCTAACCCTAAACCAACTAGCCCTAACACTAACCATAAGCCTAACCTTTACCAAAATAACCCTAACCATAACCCAAACCCAACTAACCATAACCCTAACCCTAACCCTAACCCTAACCCTAACCCTAGCCCAAATAACCCTAACCCTAACCATAAACCTGACCCTACACCTAACACTAAACCAAATAACCCTAACCCTAACCCTAAACCAACTAGCCCTAACACTAACCATAAGCCTAACCTTTACCAAAATAACCCTAACCATAACCCAAACCCAACTAACCATAACCCTAACCCTAACCCTAACCCTAACCCTAACCCTAGCCCAAATAACCATAACCCTAACCCTAACCCTGACCCTAAACCTAACCCTAAACCAAATAACCATAACACTAACCCTAAACAAACTAGCCCTAACACTAACCATAAGCCTAACCTTTACCAAAATACCCCTAATCATAACCCAAACCCAACTAACCATAACCCTAACCCTAACCCTAACCCTAACCCTAACCCTAACCCTAACCCTAACCCTAACCCTAACCCTAGCCCAAATAACCCTAACCCTAACCCTAACGCTGACCCTAAACCTAACCCTAAACCAAATAACCCTAACCCTAACCCTAAACCAACTAGCCCTAACACTAACCATAAGCCTAACCTTTACCAAAATAACCCTAACCATAACCCAAACCCAACTAACCATAACCCTAACCCTAACCCTAACCCTAGCCCAAATAACCCTAACCCTAACCCTAACCCTGACCCTAAACCTAACCCTAAACCAAATAACCCTAACCCTAACCCTAAACCAACTAGCCCTAACACTAACCATAAGCCTAACCTTTACCAAAATAACCCTAACCATAACCCTAACCCAACGAACCCTAACCCTAACCCTAACCCTAACCCTAACCCTAGCCCAAATAACCCTAACCCTAACCCTAAACCTGACCCTAAACTTAAACCTAAACCAAATAACCCTAACCCTAACCCTAAACCAACTAGCCCTAACACTAACCATAAGCCTAACCTTTACCAAAATAACCCTAACCATAACCCTAACCCAACTAACCATAACCCTAACCCTAACCCTAACCCGAACCCTAACCCTAACCCTAACCCTAGCCCAAATAACCCTAACCCTAACCCTAACCCTGACCCTAAACCTAACCCTAAACCAAATAACCCTAACCCTAACCCTAAACCAACTAGCCCTAACACTAACCATAAGCCTAACCTTTACCAAAATAACCCTTATCATAACCCAAACCCAACTAACCCTAACCCTAACCCTAACCCTAACCCTAACCTTAACCCTAACCCTAACCCTAACCCTAGCCCAAATAACCCTAACCCTAACCCTAACCCTGACCCTAAACCTAACCCTAAACCAAATAACCCTAACCCTAACCCTAAACCAACTAGCCCTAACACTAACCATAAGCCTAACCTTTACCAAAATAACCCTAACCATAACCCAAACCCAACTAACCATAACCCTAACCCTAACCCTAACCCTAACCCTAACCCTAGCCCAAATAACCCTAACCCTAACCATAAACCTGACCCTACACCTAACACTAAACCAAATAACCCTAACCCTAACCCTAAACCACCTAGCCCTAACACTAACCATAAGCCTAACCTTTACCAAAATAACCCTAACCATAACCCAAACCCAACTAACCATAACCCTAACCCTAACCCTAACCCTAACCCTAACCCTAACCCTATCCCTAACCCTAACCCTAGCCCAAATAACCCTAACCCTAACCCTGACCCTAAACCTAACCCTAAACCAAATAACCCTAACCCTAACCCTAAACCAACTAGCCCTAACACTAACCATAAGCCTAACCTTTACCAAAATAACCCTAACCATAACCCAAACCCAACTAACCATAACCCTAACCCTAACCCTAACCCTAACCCTAACCCTAGCCCAAATAACCCTAACCCTAACCCTAACCCTGACCCTAAACCTAACCCTAAACCAAATAACCCTAACCCTAACCCTAAACCAACTAGCCCTAACACTAACCATAAGCCTAACCTTTAGCAAAATAACCCTAACCATAACCCTAACCCAACTAACCCTAACCCTAACCCTAACCCTAACCCTAACCCTAACCCTAGCCCAAATAACCCTAACCCTAACCCTAACCCTGACCCTAAACCTAACCCTAAACCAAATAACCCTAACCCTAACCCTAAACCAACTAGCCCTAACACTAACCATAAGCCTAACCTTTACCAAAATAACCCTAACCATAACCCTAACCCAACTAACCATAACCCTAACCCTAACCCTAACCCTAACCCTAACCCTAGCCCAAATAACCCTAACCCTAACCCTAACCCTGACCCTAAACCTAACCCTAAACCAAATAACCCTAACCCTAACCCTAAACCAACTAGCCCTAACACTAACCATAAGCCTAACCTTTACCAAAATAACCCTAACCATAACCCAAACCCAACTAACCATAACCCTAACCCTAACCCTAACCCTAACCCTAACCCTAGCCCAAATAACCCTAACCCTAACCATAACCCTGACCCTACACCTAACACTAAACCAAATAACCCTAACCCTAACCCTAAACCACCTAGCCCTAACACTAACCATAAGCCTAACCTTTACCAAAATAACCCTAACCATAACCCAAACCCAACTAACCATAACCCTAACCCTAACCCTAACCCTAACCCTAACCCTAACCCTAACCCTAACCCTAACCCTAACCCTAACCCTAGCCCAAATAACCCTAACCCTAACCCTAACCCTGACCCTAAACCTAACCCTAAACCAAATAACCCTAACCCTAACCCTAAACCAACTAGCCCTAACACTAACCATAAGCCTAACCTTTACCAAAATAACCCTAACCATAACCCTAACCCAACTAACCCTAACCCTAACCCTAACCCTAACCCTAACCCTAACCCTAGCCCAAATAACCCTAACCCTAACC
>NW_028276377.1:162500-167500 GCF_052056855.1 Sturnus vulgaris
AACCCAACTAACCATAACTCTAACCCTAACCCTAACCCTAACCCTAGCCCAAATAACCCTAACCCTAACCATAAACCTGACCCTACACCTAACACTAAACCAAATAACCCTAACCCTAACCCTAAACCAACTAGCCCTAACACTAACCATAAGCCTAACCTTTACCAAAATAACCCTAACCATAACCCAAACCCAACTAACCATAACCCTAACCCTAACCCTAACCCTAACCCTAACCCTAACCCTAACCCTAACCCTAGCCCAAATAACCCTAACCCTAACCATAAACCTGACCCTACACTTAACACTAAACCAAATAACCCTAACCCTAACCCTAAACCAACTAGCCCTAACACTAACCATAAGCCTAACCTTTACCAAAATAACCCTAACCATAACCCAAACCCAACTAACCATAACCCTAACCCTAACCCTAACCCTAACCCTAACCCTAACCCTAACCCTAGCCCAAATAACCCTAACCCTAACCCTAACCCTGACCCTAAACCTAAACCTAAACCAAATAACCCTAACCCTAACCCTAAACCAACTAGCCCTAACACTAACCATAAGCCTAACCTTTACCAAAATAACCCTAACCATAACCCTAACCCAACTAACCATAACCCTAACCCTAACCCTAACCCGAACCCTAACCCTAACCCTAACCCTAGCCCAAATAACCCTAACCCTAACCCTAACCCTGACCCTAAACCTAACCCTAAACCAAATAACCCTAACCCTAACCCTAAACCAACTAGCCCTAACACTAACCATAAGCCTAACCTTTACCAAAATAACCCTTATCATAACCCAAACCCAACTAACCCTAACCCTAACCCTAACCCTAACCCTAACCTTAACCCTAACCCTAACCCTAACCCTAGCCCAAATAACCCTAACCCTAACCCTAACCCTGACCCTAAACCTAACCCTAAACCAAATAACCCTAACCCTAACCCTAAACCAACTAGCCCTAACACTAACCATAAGCCTAACCTTTACCAAAATAACCCTAACCATAACCCAAACCCAACTAACCATAACCCTAACCCTAACCCTAACCCTAACCCTAGCCCAAATAACCCTAACCCTAACCCTAACCCTGACCCTAAAACAAACCCTAAACCAAATAACCCTAACCCTAACCCTAAACCAACTAGCCCTAACACTAACCATAAGCCTAACCTTTACCAAAATAACCCTAACCATAACCCAAACCCAACTAACCATAACCCTAAACCTAACCCTAACCCTAACCCTAGCCCAAATAACCCTAACCCTAACCCTAACCCTGACCCTAAACCTAAACCTAAACCAAATACCCCTAACCCTAACCCTAAACCAACTAGCCCTAACACTAACCATAAGCCTAACCTTTACCAAAATAACCCTAAACATAACCCAAACCCAACTAACCATAACCCTAACCCTAACCCTAACCCTAACCCTAACCCTAACCCTAGCCCAAATAACCCTAACCCTAACCCTAACCCTGACCCTAAACCTAACCCTAAACCAAATAACCCTAACCCTAACCCTAAACCAACTAGCCCTAACACTAACCATAAGCCTAACCTTTACCAAAATAACCCTAACCATAACCCAAACCCAACTAACCATAACCCTAACCCTAACCCTAACCCTAACCCTAACCCTAACCCTAACCCTAGCCCAAATAACCCTAACCCTAACCCTAACCCTGACCCTAAACCTAACCCTAAACCAAATAACCCTAACCCTAACCCTAAACCAACTAGCCCTAACACTAACCATAAGCCTAACCTTTACCAAAATAACCCTAACCATAACCCAAACCCAACTAACCATAACCCTAACCCTAACCCTAACCCTAACCCTAACCCTAGCCCAAATAACCCTAACCCTAACCCTAACCCTGACCCTAAACCTAACCCTAAACCAAATAACCCTAACCCTAACCCTAAACCAACTAGCCCTAACACTAACCATAAGCCTAACCTTTACCAAAATAACCCTAACCATAACCCAAACCCAACTAACCATAACCCTAACCCTAACCCTAACCCTAACCCTAACCCTAACCCTAGCCCAAATAACCCTAACCCTAACCCTAACCCTGACCCTAAACCTAACCCTAAACCAAATAACCCTAACCCTAACCCTAAACCAACTAGCCCTAACACTAACCATAAGCCTAACCTTTACCAAAATAACCCTAACCATAACCCAAACCCAACTAACCATAACCCTAACCCTAACCCTAACCCTAACCCTAACCCTAGCCCAAATAACCCTAACCCTAACCCTAACCCTGACCCAAAACCTAACCCCAAACCAAATAACCCTAACCCTAACCCTAAACCACCTAGCCCTAACACTAACCATAAGCCTAACCTTTACCAAAATAACCCTAACCATAACCCTAACCCAACTAACCATAACTCTAACCCTAACCCTAACCCTAACCCTAGCCCAAATAACCCTAACCCTAACCATAAACCTGACCCTACACCTAACACTAAACCAAATAACCCTAACCCTAACCCTAAACCAACTAGCCCTAACACTAACCATAAGCCTAACCTTTACCAAAATAACCCTAACCATAACCCAAACCCAACTAACCATAACCCTAACCCTAACCCTAACCCTAACCCTAACCCTAACCCTAGCCCAAATAACCCTAACCCTAACCATAAACCTGACCCTACACTTAACACTAAACCAAATAACCCTAACCCTAACCCTAAACCAACTAGCCCTAACACTAACCATAAGCCTAACCTTTACCAAAATAACCCTAACCATAACCCAAACCCAACTAACCATAACCCTAACCCTAACCCTAACCCTAACCCTAACCCTAGCCCAAATAACCCTAACCCTAACCCTAACCCTGACCCTAAACCTAAACCTAAACCAAATAACCCTAACCCTAACCCTAAACCAACTAGCCCTAACACTAACCATAAGCCTAACCTTTACCAAAATAACCCTAACCATAACCCTAACCCAACTAACCATAACCCTAACCCTAACCCTAACCCTAACCCTAACCCTAACCCTAGCCCAAATAACCCTAACCCTAACCCTAACCCTGACCCTAAACCTACACCTAAACCAAATACCCCTAACCCTAACCCTAAACCAACTAGCCCTAACACTAACCATAAGCCTAACCTTTAGCAAAATAACCCTAACCATAACCTAAACCCAACTAACCATAACCCTAACCCTAACCCTAACCCTAACCCTAACCCTAACCCTAACCCTAACCCTAACCCTAGCCCAAATAACCCTAACCCTAACCCTAACCCTGACCCTAAACCTAACCCTAAACCAAATAACCCTAACCCTAACCCTAAACCAACTAGCCCTAACACTAACCATAAGCCTAACCTTTAGCAAAATAACCCTAACCATAACCCTAACCCAACTAACCCTAACCCTAACCCTAACCCTAACCCTAACCCTAACCCTAGCCCAAATAACCCTAACCCTAACCCTAACCCTGACCCTAAACCTAACCCTAAACCAAATAACCCTAACCCTAACCCTAAACCAACTAGCCCTAACACTAACCATAAGCCTAACCTTTACCAAAATAACCCTAACCATAACCCTAACCCAACTAACCATAACCCTAACCCTAACCCTAACCCTAACCCTAACCCTAGCCCAAATAACCCTAACCCTAACCCTAACCCTGACCCTAAACCTAACCCTAAACCAAATAACCCTAACCCTAACCCTAAACCAACTAGCCCTAACACTAACCATAAGCCTAACCTTTACCAAAATAACCCTAACCATAACCCAAACCCAACTAACCATAACCCTAACCCTAACCCTAACCCTAACCCTAACCCTAGCCCAAATAACCCTAACCCTAACCATAAACCTGACCCTACACCTAACACTAAACCAAATAACCCTAACCCTAACCCTAAACCACCTAGCCCTAACACTAACCATAAGCCTAACCTTTACCAAAATAACCCTAACCATAACCCAAACCCAACTAACCATAACCCTAACCCTAACCCTAACCCTAACCCTAACCCTAACCCTAACCCTAACCCTAACCCTAACCCTAACCCTAGCCCAAATAACCCTAACCCTAACCCTAACCCTGACCCTAAACCTAACCCTAAACCAAATAACCCTAACCCTAACCCTAAACCAACTAGCCCTAACACTAACCATAAGCCTAACCTTTACCAAAATAACCCTAACCATAACCCTAACCCAACTAACCCTAACCCTAACCCTAACCCTAACCCTAACCCTAACCCTAGCCCAAATAACCCTAACCCTAACCCTAACCCTGACCCTAAACCTAACCCTAAACCAAATAACCCTAACCCTAACCCTAAACCAACTAGCCCTAACACTAACCATAAGCCTAACCTTTACCAAAATAACCCTAACCATAACCCTAACCCAACTAACCATAACCCTAACCCTAACCCTAACCCTAACACTAGCCCAAATAACCCTAACCCTAACCCTAACCCTGACCCTAAACCTAACCCTAAACCAAATAACCCTAACCCTAACCCTAAACCAACTAGCCCTAACACTAACCATAAGCCTAACCTTTACCAAAATAACCCTAACCATAACCCAAACCCAACTAACCATAACCCTAACCCTAACCCTAACCCTAACCCTAACCCTAGCCCAAATAACCCTAACCCTAACCATAAACCTGACCCTACACCTAACACTAAACCAAATAACCCTAACCCTAACCCTAAACCAACTAGCCCTAACACTAACCATAAGCCTAACCTTTACCAAAATAACCCTAACCATAACCCAAACCCAACTAACCATAACCCTAACCCTAACCCTAACCCTAACCCTAACCCTAGCCCAAATAACCATAACCCTAACCCTAACCCTGACCCTAAACCTAACCCTAAACCAAATAACCATAACACTAACCCTAAACAAACTAGCCCTAACACTAACCATAAGCCTAACCTTTACCAAAATACCCCTAATCATAACCC
>NW_028276377.1:175000-185000 GCF_052056855.1 Sturnus vulgaris
CCCAAACCCAACTAACCATAACCCTAACCCTAACCCTAACCCTAACCCTAACCCTAACCCTAGCCCAAATAACCCTAACCCTAACCCTAACCCTGACCCTAAACCTAACCCTAAACCAAATAACCCTAACCCTAACCCTAAACCAACTAGCCCTAACACTAACCATAAGCCTAACCTTTACCAAAATAACCCTAACCATAACCCAAACCCAACTAACCATAACCCTAACCCTAACCCTAACCCTAACCCTAACCCTAACCCTAACCCTAGCCCAAATAACCCTAACCCTAACCCTAACCCTGACCCTAAACCTAACCCTAAACCAAATAACCCTAACCCTAACCCTAAACCAACTAGCCCTAACACTAACCATAAGCCTAACCTTTACCAAAATAACCCTAACCATAACCCAAACCCAACTAACCATAACCCTAACCCTAACCCTAACCCTAACCCTAACCCTAGCCCAAATAACCCTAACCCTAACCCTAACCCTGACCCTAAACCTAACCCTAAACCAAATAACCCTAACCCTAACCCTAAACCAACTAGCCCTAACACTAACCATAAGCCTAACCTTTACCAAAATAACCCTAACCATAACCCAAACCCAACTAACCATAACCCTAACCCTAACCCTAACCCTAACCCTAACCCTAACCCTAACCCTAGCCCAAATAACCCTAACCCTAACCCTAACCCTGACCCTAAACCTAACCCTAAACCAAATAACCCTAACCCTAACCCTAAACCAACTAGCCCTAACACTAACCATAAGCCTAACCTTTACCAAAATAACCCTAACCATAACCCAAACCCAACTAACCATAACCCTAACCCTAACCCTAACCCTAACCCTAACCCTAGCCCAAATAACCCTAACCCTAACCCTAACCCTGACCCAAAACCTAACCCCAAACCAAATAACCCTAACCCTAACCCTAAACCACCTAGCCCTAACACTAACCATAAGCCTAACCTTTACCAAAATAACCCTAACCATAACCCTAACCCAACTAACCATAACTCTAACCCTAACCCTAACCCTAACCCTAGCCCAAATAACCCTAACCCTAACCATAAACCTGACCCTACACCTAACACTAAACCAAATAACCCTAACCCTAACCCTAAACCAACTAGCCCTAACACTAACCATAAGCCTAACCTTTACCAAAATAACCCTAACCATAACCCAAACCCAACTAACCATAACCCTAACCCTAACCCTAACCCTAACCCTAACCCTAACCCTAACCCTAGCCCAAATAACCCTAACCCTAACCATAAACCTGACCCTACACTTAACACTAAACCAAATAACCCTAACCCTAACCCTAAACCAACTAGCCCTAACACTAACCATAAGCCTAACCTTTACCAAAATAACCCTAACCATAACCCAAACCCAACTAACCATAACCCTAACCCTAACCCTAACCCTAACCCTAACCCTAGCCCAAATAACCCTAACCCTAACCCTAACCCTGACCCTAAACCTAAACCTAAACCAAATAACCCTAACCCTAACCCTAAACCAACTAGCCCTAACACTAACCATAAGCCTAACCTTTACCAAAATAACCCTAACCATAACCCTAACCCAACTAACCATAACCCTAACCCTAACCCTAACCCTAACCCTAACCCTAACCCTAGCCCAAATAACCCTAACCCTAACCCTAACCCTGACCCTAAACCTACACCTAAACCAAATACCCCTAACCCTAACCCTAAACCAACTAGCCCTAACACTAACCATAAGCCTAACCTTTAGCAAAATAACCCTAACCATAACCTAAACCCAACTAACCATAACCCTAACCCTAACCCTAACCCTAACCCTAACCCTAACCCTAACCCTAACCCTAACCCTAGCCCAAATAACCCTAACCCTAACCCTAACCCTGACCCTAAACCTAACCCTAAACCAAATAACCCTAACCCTAACCCTAAACCAACTAGCCCTAACACTAACCATAAGCCTAACCTTTAGCAAAATAACCCTAACCATAACCCTAACCCAACTAACCCTAACCCTAACCCTAACCCTAACCCTAACCCTAACCCTAGCCCAAATAACCCTAACCCTAACCCTAACCCTGACCCTAAACCTAACCCTAAACCAAATAACCCTAACCCTAACCCTAAACCAACTAGCCCTAACACTAACCATAAGCCTAACCTTTACCAAAATAACCCTAACCATAACCCTAACCCAACTAACCATAACCCTAACCCTAACCCTAACCCTAACCCTAACCCTAGCCCAAATAACCCTAACCCTAACCCTAACCCTGACCCTAAAACAAACCCTAAACCAAATAACCCTAACCCTAACCCTAAACCAACTAGCCCTAACACTAACCATAAGCCTAACCTTTACCAAAATAACCCTAACCATAACCCAAACCCAACTAACCATAACCCTAAACCTAACCCTAACCCTAACCCTAGCCCAAATAACCCTAACCCTAACCCTAACCCTGACCCTAAACCTAAACCTAAACCAAATACCCCTAACCCTAACCCTAAACCAACTAGCCCTAACACTAACCATAAGCCTAACCTTTACCAAAATAACCCTAAACATAACCCAAACCCAACTAACCATAACCCTAACCCTAACCCTAACCCTAACCCTAACCCTAACCCTAGCCCAAATAACCCTAACCCTAACCCTAACCCTGACCCTAAACCTAACCCTAAACCAAATAACCCTAACCCTAACCCTAAACCAACTAGCCCTAACACTAACCATAAGCCTAACCTTTACCAAAATAACCCTAACCATAACCCAAACCCAACTAACCATAACCCTAACCCTAACCCTAACCCTAACCCTAACCCTAACCCTAACCCTAGCCCAAATAACCCTAACCCTAACCCTAACCCTGACCCTAAACCTAACCCTAAACCAAATAACCCTAACCCTAACCCTAAACCAACTAGCCCTAACACTAACCATAAGCCTAACCTTTACCAAAATAACCCTAACCATAACCCAAACCCAACTAACCATAACCCTAACCCTAACCCTAACCCTAACCCTAACCCTAGCCCAAATAACCCTAACCCTAACCCTAACCCTGACCCTAAACCTAACCCTAAACCAAATAACCCTAACCCTAACCCTAAACCAACTAGCCCTAACACTAACCATAAGCCTAACCTTTACCAAAATAACCCTAACCATAACCCAAACCCAACTAACCATAACCCTAACCCTAACCCTAACCCTAACCCTAACCCTAACCCTAGCCCAAATAACCCTAACCCTAACCCTAACCCTGACCCTAAACCTAACCCTAAACCAAATAACCCTAACCCTAACCCTAAACCAACTAGCCCTAACACTAACCATAAGCCTAACCTTTACCAAAATAACCCTAACCATAACCCAAACCCAACTAACCATAACCCTAACCCTAACCCTAACCCTAACCCTAACCCTAGCCCAAATAACCCTAACCCTAACCCTAACCCTGACCCAAAACCTAACCCCAAACCAAATAACCCTAACCCTAACCCTAAACCACCTAGCCCTAACACTAACCATAAGCCTAACCTTTACCAAAATAACCCTAACCATAACCCTAACCCAACTAACCATAACTCTAACCCTAACCCTAACCCTAACCCTAGCCCAAATAACCCTAACCCTAACCATAAACCTGACCCTACACCTAACACTAAACCAAATAACCCTAACCCTAACCCTAAACCAACTAGCCCTAACACTAACCATAAGCCTAACCTTTACCAAAATAACCCTAACCATAACCCAAACCCAACTAACCATAACCCTAACCCTAACCCTAACCCTAACCCTAACCCTAACCCTAACCCTAGCCCAAATAACCCTAACCCTAACCATAAACCTGACCCTACACTTAACACTAAACCAAATAACCCTAACCCTAACCCTAAACCAACTAGCCCTAACACTAACCATAAGCCTAACCTTTACCAAAATAACCCTAACCATAACCCAAACCCAACTAACCATAACCCTAACCCTAACCCTAACCCTAACCCTAACCCTAGCCCAAATAACCCTAACCCTAACCCTAACCCTGACCCTAAACCTAAACCTAAACCAAATAACCCTAACCCTAACCCTAAACCAACTAGCCCTAACACTAACCATAAGCCTAACCTTTACCAAAATAACCCTAACCATAACCCTAACCCAACTAACCATAACCCTAACCCTAACCCTAACCCTAACCCTAACCCTAACCCTAGCCCAAATAACCCTAACCCTAACCCTAACCCTGACCCTAAACCTAACCCTAAACCAAATAACCCTAACCCTAACCCTAAACCAACTAGCCCTAACACTAACCATAAGCCTAACCTTTACCAAAATAACCCTTATCATAACCCAAACCCAACTAACCCTAACCCTAACCCTAACCCTAACCCTAACCCTAACCCTAACCCTAACCCTAGCCCAAATAACCCTAACCCTAACCCTAACCCTGACCCTAAACCTAACCCTAAACCAAATAACCCTAACCCTAACCCTAAACCAACTAGCCCTAACACTAACCATAAGCCTAACCTTTACCAAAATAACCCTAACCATAACCCAAACCCAACTAACCATAACCCTAACCCTAACCCTAACCCTAGCCCAAATAACCCTAACCCTAACCCTAACTCTGACCCTAAAACAAACCCTAAACCAAATAACCCTAACCCTAACCCTAAACCAACTAGCCCTAACACTAACCATAAGCCTAACCTTTACCAAAATAACCCTAACCATAACCCTAACCCAACTAACCCTAACCCTAACCCTAACCCTAACCCTAACCCTAACCCTGACCCTAAACCTAACCCTAAACCAAATAACCCTAACCCTAACCCTAAACCAACTTGCCCTAACACTAACCATAAGCCTAACCTTTAGCAAAATAACCCTAACCATAACCCAAACCCAACTAACCATAACCCTAACCCTAACCCTAACCCTAACCCTAACCCTAACCCTAGCCCAAATAACCCTAACCCTAACCCTAACCCTGACCCTAAACCTAACCCTAAACCAAATAACCCTAACCCTAACCCTAAACCAACTAGCCCTAACACTAACCATAAGCCTAACCTTTACCAAAATAACCCTAACCATAACCCAAACCCAACTAACCATAACCCTAACCCTAACCCTAACCCTAACCCTAACCCTAACCCTAACCCTAGCCCAAATAACCCTAACCCTAACCCTAACCCTGACCCTAAACCTAACCCTAAACCAAATAACCCTAACCCTAACCCTAAACCAACTAGCCCTAACACTAACCATAAGCCTAACCTTTACCAAAATAACCCTAACCATAACCCAAACCCAACTAACCATAACCCTAACCCTAACCCTAACCCTAACCCTAACCCTAACCCTAGCCCAAATAACCCTAACCCTAACCCTAACCCTGACCCTAAACCTAACCCTAAACCAAATAACCCTAACCCTAACCCTAAACCAACTAGCCCTAACACTAACCATAAGCCTAACCTTTACCAAAATAACCCTAACCATAACCCAAACCCAACTAACCATAACCCTAACCCTAACCCTAACCCTAACCCTAACCCTAACCCTAACCCTAGCCCAAATAACCGTAACCCTAACCCTAACCCTGACCCAAAACCTAACCATAAACCAAATAACCCTAACCCTAACCCTAAACCAACTAGCCCTAACACTAACCATAAGCCTAACCTTTACCAAAATAACCCTAACCATAACCCTAACCCAACTAACCATAACCCTAACCCTAACCCTAACCCTAACCCTAGCCCAAATAACCCTAACCCTAACCATAAACCTGACCCTACACCTAACACTAAACCAAATAACCCTAACCCTAACCCTAAACCAACTAGCCCTAACACTAACCATAAGCCTAACCTTTACCAAAATAACCCTAACCATAACCCAAACCCAACTAACCATAACCCTAACCCTAACCCTAACCCTAACCCTAACCCTAACCCTAGCCCAAATAACCCTAACCCTAACCCTAACCCTGACCCTAAACCTAACCCTAAACCAAATAACCATGACACTAACCCTAAACCAACTAGCCCTAACACTAACCATAAGCCTAAACTTTACCAAAATAACCCTAACCATAACCCTAACCCAACTAACCATAACCCTAACCCTAACACTAACCCTAACCCTAACCCTAACCCTAACCCTAACCCTAACCCTAGCCCAAATAACCCTAACCCTAACCCTAACCCTGACCCTAAACCTAACCCTAAACCAAATAACCCTAACCCTAACCCTAAACCAACTAGCCCTAACACTAACCATAAGCCTAACCTTTACCAAAATAACCCTAACCATAACCCAAACCCAACCAACCCTAACCCTAACCCTAACCCTAACCCTAACCCTAACCCTAGCCCAAATAACCCTAACCCTAACCCTAACCCTGACCCAAAACCTAACCATAAACCAAATTACCCTAACCCTAACCCTAAACCAACTAGCCCTAACACTAACCATAAGCCTAACCTTTACCAAAATAACCCTAACCATAACCCTAACCCAACTAACCATAACTCTAACCCTAACCCTAACCCTAACCCTAGCCCAAATAACCCTAACCCTAACCATAAACCTGACCCTACACCTAACACTAAACCAAATAACCCTAACCCTAACCCTAAACCAACTAGCCCTAACACTAACCATAAGCCTAACCTTTACCAAAATAACCCTAACCATAACCCTAACCCAACTAACCATAACCCTAACCCTAACACTAACCCTAACCCTAACCCTAACCCTAACCCTAGCCCAAATAACCCTAACCCTAACCCTAACCCTGACCCTAAACCTAACCCTAAACCAAATAACCCTAACCCTAACCCTAAACCAACTAGCCCTAACACTAACCATAAGCCTAACCTTTACCAAAATAACCCTAACCATAACCCAAACCCAACTAACCATAACCCTAACCCTAACCCTAACCCTAACCCTAACCCTAACCCTAACCCTAGCCCAAATAACCCTAACCCTAACCCTAACCCTGACCCTAAACCTAACCCTAAACCAAATAACCCTAACCCTAACCCTAAACCAACTAGCCCTAACACTAACCATAAGCCTAACCTTTACCAAAATAACCCTAACCATAACCCTAACACAACTAACCATAACCCTAACCCTAACCCTAACCCTAACCCTAGCCCAAATAACCCTAACCCTAACCCTAACCCTGACCCTAAACCTAACCCTAAACCAAATAACCCTAACCCTAACCCTAAACCAACTAGCCCTAACACTAACCATAAGCCTAACCTTTACCAAAATAACCCTAACCATAACCCTAACCCAACTAACCCTAACCCTAACCCTAACCCTAACCCTAACCCTAACCCTAGCCCAAATAACCCTAACCCTAACCCTAAACCTGACCCTAAACCTAAACCTAAACCAAATACCCCTAACCCTAACCCTAAACCAACTAGCCCTAACACTAACCATAAGCCTAACCTTTAGCAAAATAACCCTAACCATAACCTAAACCCAACTAACCATAACCCTAACCCTAACCCTAACCCTAACCCTAACCCTAACCCTAGCCCAAATAACCCTAACCCTAACCCTAACCCTGACCCTAAACCTAACCCTAAACCAAATAACCCTAACCCTAACCCTAAACCAACTAGCCCTAACACTAACCATAAGCCTAACCTTTACCAAAATAACCCTAACCATAACCCAAACCCAACTAACCATAACCCTAACCCTAACCCTAACCCTAACCCTAACCCTAACCCTAACCCTAGCCCAAATAACCCTAACCCTAACCCTAACCCTGACCCTAAACCTAACCCTAAACCAAATAACCCTAACCCTAACCCTAAACCAACTAGCCCTAACACTAACCATAAGCCTAACCTTTACCAAAATAACCCTAACCATAACCCTAACCCAACTAACCATAACCCTAACCCTAACCCTAACCCTAACCCTAACCCTAGCCCAAATAACCCTAACCCTAACCCTAACCCTGACCCTAAACCTAACCCTAAACCAAATAACCCTAACCCTAACCCTAAACCAACTAGCCCTAACACTAACCATAAGCCTAACCTTTACCAAAATAACCCTAACCATAACCCAAACCCAACTAACCATAACCCTAACCCTAACCCTAACCCTAACCCTAACCCTAGCCCAAATAACCCTAACCCTAACCATAAACCTGACCCTAAACCTAACCCTAAACCAAATAACCCTAACCCTAACCCTAAACCAACTAGCCCTAACACTAACCATAAGCCTAACCTTTACCAAAATAACCCTAACCATAACCCAAACCCAACTAACCATAACCCTAACCCTAACCCTAACCCTAACCCTAACCCTAACCCTAGCCCAAATAACCCTAACCCTAACCCTAACCCTGACCCTAAACCTAACCCTAAACCAAATAACCATAACACTAACCCTAAACCAACTACCCCTAACACTAACCATAAGCCTAACCTTTACCAAAATACCCCTAATCATAACCCAAACCCAACTAACCATAACCCTAACCCTAACCCTAACCCTAACCCTAACCCTAACCCTAACCCTAGCCCAAATAACCCTAACCCTAACCCTAACGCTGACCCTAAACCTAACCCTAAACCAAATAACCCTAACCCTAACCCTAAACCAACTAGCCCTAACACTAACCATAAGCCTAACCTTTACCAAAATAACCCTAACCATAACCCAAACCCAACTAACCATAACCCTAACCCTAACCCTAACCCTAACCCTAGCCCAAATAACCCTAACCCTAACCCTGACCCTAAACCTAACCCTAAACCAAATAACCCTAACCCTAACCCTAAACCAACTAGCCCTAACACTAACCATAAGCCTAACCTTTACCAAAATAACCCTAACCATAACCCAAACCCAACTAACCATAACCCTAACCCTAACCCTAACCCTAACCCTAGCCCAAATAACCCTAACCCTAACCCTAAACCTGACCCTAAACTTAAACCTAAACCAAATAACCCTAACCCTAACCCTAAACCAACTAGCCCTAACACTAACCATAAGCCTAACCTTTACCAAAATAACCCTAACCATAACCCAAACCCAACTAACCATAACCCTAAACCTAACCCTAACCCTAACCCTAACCCTAACCCTAGCCCAAATAACCCTAACCCTAACCCTAACCCTGACCCTAAACCTAACCCTAAACCAAATAACCCTAACCCTAACCCTAAACCAACTAGCCCTAACACTAACCATAAGCCTAACCTTTACCAAAATAACCCTAACCATAACCCAAACCCAACTAACCATAACCCTAACCCTAACCCTAACCCTAACCCTAACCCTAGCCCAAATAACCCTAACCCTAACCCTAACCCTGACCCTAAACCTAACCCTAAACCAAATAACCCTAACCCTAACCCTATACCAACTAGCCCTAACACTAACCATAAGCCTAACCTTTACCAAAATAACCCTAACCATAACCCAAACCCAACTAACCATAACCCTAATCCTAACCCTAACCCTAACCCTAACCCTAACCCTAACCCTAACCCTAACCCTAGCCCAAATAACCCTAACCCTAACCCTAACCCTGACCCTAAACCTAACCCTAAACCAAATAACCCTAACCCTAACCCTAAACCAACTAGCCCTAACACTAACCATAAGCCTAACCTTTACCAAAATAACCCTAACCATAACCCTAACCCAACTAACCATAACCCTAACCCTAACCCTAACCCTAACCCTAGCCCAAATAACCCTAACCCTAACACTAAACCTGACCCTAAACCTAAACCTAAACCAAATACCCCTAACCCTAACCCTAAACCAACTAGCCCTAACACTAACCATAAGCCTAACCTTTACCAAAATAACCCTAACCATAACCCAAACCCAACTAACCATAACCCTAAACCTAACCCTAACCCTAACCCTAACCCTAGCCCAAATAACCCTAAC
>NW_028276377.1:197500-207500 GCF_052056855.1 Sturnus vulgaris
TAAGCCTAACCTTTACCAAAATAACCCTAACCATAACCCTAACCCAACTAACCATAACCCTAACCCTAACCCTAACCCTAACCCTAGCCCAAATACCCCTAACCCTAACCATAAACCTGACCCTACACCTAACACTAAACCAAATAACCCTAACCCTAACCCTAAACCAACTAGCCCTAACACTAACCATAAGCCTAACCTTTACCAAAATAACCCTAACCATAACCCAAACCCAACTAACCATAACCCTAACCCTAACCCTAACCCTAACCCTAACCCTAGCCCAAATAACCCTGACCCTAACCCTAACCCTGACCCTAAACCTAACCCTAAACCAAATAACCATAACACTAACCCTAAACCAACTAGCCCTAACACTAACCATAAGCCTAACCTTTACCAAAATAACCCTAACCATAACCCTAACCCAACTAACCATAACCCTAACCCTAACACTAACCCTAACCCTAACCCTAACCCTAACCCTAACCCTAACCCTAACCCTAACCCTAGCCCAAATAACCTTAACCCTAACCCTAACCCTGACCCTAAACCTAACCCTAAACCAAATAACCCTAACCCTAAACCAACTAGCCCTAACACTAACCATAAGCCTAACCTTTACCAAAATAACCCTAACCATAACCCAAACCCAACTAACCCTAACCCTAACCCTAACCCTAACCCTAACCCTAGCCCAAATAACCCTAACCCTAACCCTGACCCTAAACCTAACCCTAAACCAAATAACCCTAACCCTAACCCTAAACCAGCTAGCCCTAACACTAACCATAAGCATAACCTTTACCAAAATAACCCTAACCATAACCCTAAGCCAACTAACCATAACCCTAACCCTAACACTAACCCTAACCCTAACCCTAACCCTAACCCTAGCCCAAATAACCCTAACCCTAACCCTAACCCTGACCCTAAACCTAACCCTAAACCAAATAACCCTAACCCTAACCCTAAACCAACTAGCCCTAACACTAACCATAAGCCTAACCTTTACCAAAATAACCCTAACCATAACCCTAACCCAACTAACCCTAACCCTAACCCTAACCCTAGCCCAAATAACCCTAACCCTAACCCTAACCCTGACCCTAAACCTAACCCTAAACCAAATAACCCTAACCCTAACCCTAAACCAACTAGCCCTAACACTAACCATAAGCCTAACCTTTACCAAAATAACCCTAACCATAACCCAAACCCAACTAACCATAACCCTAACCCTAACCCTAACCCTAACCCTAACCCTAACCCTAACCCTAACCCTAGCCCAAATAACCCTAACCCTAACCCTGACCCTAAACCTAACCCTAAACCAAATAACCCTAACCCTAACCCTAAACCAACTAGCCCTAACACTAACCATAAGCCTAACCTTTACCAAAATAACCCTAACCATAACTCAAACCCAACTAACCATAACCCTAACCCTAACCCTAACCCTAACCCTAACCCTAACCCTAACCCTAGCCCAAATAACCCTAACCCTAACCCTGACCCTAAACCTAACCCTAAACCGAATAACCCTAACCCTAACCCTAAACCAACTAGCCCTAACACTAACCATAAGCCTAACCTTTAGCAAAATAACCCTAACCATAACCCTAACCCAACTAACCCTAACCCTAACCCTAACCCTAACCCTAACCCTAGCCCAAATAACCCTAACCCTAACCCTAACCCTGACCCTAAACCTAACCCTAAACCAAATAACCCTAACCCTAACCCTAAACCAACTAGCCCTAACACTAACCATAAGCCTAACCTTTACCAAAATAACCCTAACCCTAACCCTAACCCATAACCCTAACCCTAACCCTAACCCTAACCCTAGCCCAAATAACCCTAACCCTAACCCTAACCCTGACCCTAAACCTAACCCTAAACCAAATAACCCTAACCCTAACCCTAAACCAACTAGCCCTAACACTAACCATAAGCCTAACCTTTACCAAAATAACCCTAACCATAACCCAAACCCAACTAACCATAACCCTAACCCTAACCCTAACCCTAACCCTAACCCTAGCCCAAATAACCCTAACCCTAACCCTGACCCTAAACCTAACCCTAAACCAAATAACCCTAACCCTAACCCTAAACCAAATAACCATAACACTAACCATAAGCCTAACCTTTACCAAAATAACCCTAACCATAACCCAAACCCAACTAACCATAACCCTAACCCTAACCCTAACCCGAACCCTAGCCCAAATAACCCTAACCCTAACCCTAACCCTGACCCTAAACCTAACCCTAAACCAAATAACCATAACACTAACCCTAAACCAACTAGCCCTAACACTAACCATAAGCCTAACCTTTACCAAAATAACCCTAACCATAACCCTAACCCAACTAACCCTAACCCTAACCCTAACCCTAACCCTAACCCTAACCCTAACCCTAACCCTAGCCCAAATAACCCTAACCCTAACCCTAACCCTGACCCTAAACCTAAACCTAAACCAAATACCCCTAACCCTAACCCTAAACCAACTAGCCCTAACACTAACCATAAGCCTAACCTTTACCAAAATAACCCTAAACATAACCCAAACCCAACTAACCATAACCCTAACCCTAACCCTAACCCTAACCCTAACCCTAACCCTAGCCCAAATAACCCTAACCCTAACCCTAACCCTGACCCTAAACCTAACCCTAAACCAAATAACCCTAACCCTAACCCTAAACCAACTAGCCCTAACACTAACCATAAGCCTAACCTTTACCAAAATAACGCTAACCATAACCCAAACCCAACTAACCCTAACCCTAACCCTAACCCTAACCCTAACCCTAACCCTAACCCTAACCCTAGCCCAAATAACCCTAACCCTAACCCTAACCCTGACCCTAAACCTAACCCTAAACCAAATAACCCTAACCCTAACCCTAAACCAACTAGCCCTAACACTAACCATAAGCCTAACCTTTACCAAAATAACCCTAACCATAACCCTAACCCAACTAACCCTAACCCTAACCCTAACCCTAGCCCAAATAACCCTAACCCTAACCCTAACCCTGACCCTAAACCTAACCCTAAACCAAATAACCCTAACCCTAACCCTAAACCAACTAGCCCTAACACTAACCATAAGCCTAACCTTTACCAAAATAACCCTAACCATAACCCAAACCCAACTAACCCTAACCCTAACCCTAACCCTAACCCTAACCCTAACCCTAACCCTAACCCTGGCCCAAATAACCCTAACCCTAACCCTGACCCTAAACCTAACCCTAAACCAAATAACCCTAACCCTAACCCTAAACCAACTAGCCCTAACACTAACCATAAGCCTAACCTTTACCAAAATAACCCTAACCATAACCCAAACCCAACTAACCATAACCCTAACCCTAACCCTAACCCTAACCCTAACCCTAACCCTAACCCTAGCCCAAATAACCCTAACCCTAACCCTAACCCTGACCCTAAACCTAACCCTAAACCAAATAACCCTAACCCTAACCCTAAACCAACTAGCCCTAACACTAACCATAAGCCTAACCTTTAGCAAAATAACCCTAACCATAACCCAAACCCAACTAACCCTAACCCTAACCCTAACCCTAACCCTAGCCCAAATAACCCTAACCCTAACCCTAAACCTGACCCTAAACCTAAACCTAAACCAAATACCCCTAACCCTAACCCTAAACCAACTAGCCCTAACACTAACCATAAGCCTAACCTTTAGCAAAATAACCCTAACCATAACCTAAACCCAACTAACCATAACCCTAACCCTAACCCTAACCCTAACCCTAACCCTAACCCTAACCCTAACCCTAGCCCAAATAACCCTAACCCTAACCCTAACCCTGACCCTAAACCTAACCCTAAACCAAATAACCCTAACCCTAACCCTAAACCAACTAGCCCTAACACTAACCATAAGCCTAACCTTTACCAAAATAACCCTAACCCTAACCCTAACCCATAACCCTAACCCTAACCCTAACCCTAACCCTAGCCCAAATAACCCTAACCCTAACCCTAACCCTGACCCTAAACCTAACCCTAAACCAAATAACCCTAACCCTAACCCTAAACCAACTAGCCCTAACACTAACCATAAGCCTAACCTTTACCAAAATAACCCTAACCATAACCCAAACCCAACTAACCATAACCCTAACCCTAACCCTAACCCTAACCCTAACCCTAGCCCAAATAACCCTAACCCTAACCCTAACCCTGACCCTAAACCTAACCCTAAACCAAATAACCCTAACCCTAACCCTAAACCAAATAACCATAACACTAACCATAAGCCTAACCTTTACCAAAATAACCCTAACCATAACCCAAACCCAACTAACCATAACCCTAACCCTAACCCTAACCCGAACCCTAGCCCAAATAACCCTAACCCTAACCCTAACCCTGACCCTAAACCTAACCCTAAACCAAATAACCATAACACTAACCCTAAACCAACTAGCCCTAACACTAACCATAAGCCTAACCTTTACCAAAATAACCCTAACCATAACCCTAACCCAACTAACCCTAACCCTAACCCTAACCCTAACCCTAACCCTAGCCCAAATAACCCTAACCCTAACCCTAACCCTGACCCTAAACCTAAACCTAAACCAAATACCCCTAACCCTAACCCTAAACCAACTAGCCCTAACACTAACCATAAGCCTAACCTTTACCAAAATAACCCTAACCATAACCCAAACCCAACTAACCATAACCCTAACCCTAACCCTAACCCTAACCCTAACCCTAACCCTAGCCCAAATAACCCTAACCCTAACCCTAACCCTGACCCTAAACCTAACCCTAAACCAAATAACCCTAACCCTAACCCTAAACCAACTAGCCCTAACACTAACCATAAGCCTAACCTTTACCAAAATAACCCTAACCATAACCCAAACCCAACTAACCATAACCCTAACCCTAACCCTAACCCTAACCCTAACCCTAACCCTAGCCCAAATAACCCTAACCCTAACCCTAACCCTGACCCTAAACCTAACCCTAAACCAAATAACCCTAACCCTAACCCTAAACCAACTAGCCCTAACACTAACCATAAGCCTAACCTTTACCAAAATAACCCTAACCATAACCCAAACCCAACTAACCATAACCCTAACCCTAACCCTAACCCTAACCCTAACCCTAACCCTAGCCCAAATAACCCTAACCCTAACCCTAACCCTGACCCTAAACCTAACCCTAAACCAAATAACCCTAACCCTAACCCTAAACCAACTAGCCCTAACACTAACCATAAGCCTAACCTTTACCAAAATAACCCTAACCATAACCCAAACCCAACTAACCATAACCCTAACCCTAACCCTAACCCTAACCCTAACCCTAGCCCAAATAACCCTAACCCTAACCCTAACCCTGACCCTAAACCTAACCCTAAACCAAATAACCCTAACCCTAACCCTAAACCAACTATCCCTAACACTAACCATAAGCCTAACCTTTACCAAAATAACCCTAACCATAACCCAAACCCAACTAACCATAACCCTAATCCTAACCCTAACCCTAACCCTAACCCTAACCCTAACCCTAGCCCAAATAACCCTAACCCTAACCCTAACCCTGACCCTAAACCTAACCCTAAACCAAATAACCATAACACTAACCCTAAACCAACTAGCCCTAACACTAACCATAAGCCTAACCTTTACCAAAATAACCCTAACCATAACCCTAACCCAACTAACCCTAACCCTAACCCTAACCCTAACCCTAACCCTAGCCCAAATAACCCTAACCCTAACCCTAACCCTGACCCTAAACCTAAACCTAAACCAAATACCCCTAACCCTAACCCTAAACCAACTAGCCCTAACACTAACCATAAGCCTAACCTTTACCAAAATAACCCTAAACATAACCCAAACCCAACTAACCATAACCCTAACCCTAACCCTAACCCTAACCCTAACCCTAACCCTAGCCCAAATAACCCTAACCCTAACCCTAACCCTGACCCTAAACCTAACCCTAAACCAAATAACCCTAACCCTAACCCTAAACCAAATAACCATAACACTAACCATAAGCCTAACCTTTACCAAAATAACCCTAACCATAACCCAAACCCAACTAACCATAACCCTAACCCTAACCCTAACCCGAACCCTAGCCCAAATAACCCTAACCCTAACCCTAACCCTGACCCTAAACCTAACCCTAAACCAAATAACCATAACACTAACCCTAAACCAACTAGCCCTAACACTAACCATAAGCCTAACCTTTACCAAAATAACCCTAACCATAACCCTAACCCAACTAACCCTAACCCTAACCCTAACCCTAACCCTAGCCCAAATAACCCTAACCCTAACCCTAACCCTGACCCTAAACCTAAACCTAAACCAAATACCCCTAACCCTAACCCTAAACCAACTAGCCCTAACACTAACCATAAGCCTAACCTTTACCAAAATAACCCTAAACATAACCCAAACCCAACTAACCATAACCCTAACCCTAACCCTAACCCTAACCCTAACCCTAACCCTAGCCCAAATAACCCTAACCCTAACCCTAACCCTGACCCTAAACCTAACCCTAAACCAAATAACCCTAACCCTAACCCTAAACCAACTAGCCCTAACACTAACCATAAGCCTAACCTTTACCAAAATAACGCTAACCATAACCCAAACCCAACTAACCCTAACCCTAACCCTAACCCTAACCCTAACCCTAACCCTAACCCTAACCCTAGCCCAAATAACCCTAACCCTAACCCTAACCCTGACCCTAAACCTAACCCTAAACCAAATAACCCTAACCCTAACCCTAAACCAGCTAGCCCTAACACTAACCATAAGCCTAACCTTTACCAAAATAACCCTAACCATAACCCTAAGCCAACTAACCATAACCCTAACCCTAACCCTAACCCTAACCCTAACCCTAACCCTAACCCTAGCCCAAATAACCCTAACCCTAACCCTAACCCTGACCCTAAACCTAACCCTAAACCAAATAACCCTAACCCTAACCCTAAACCAACTAGCCCTAACACTAACCATAAGCCTAACCTTTACCAAAATAACCCTAACCATAACCCTAACCCAACTAACCCTAACCCTAACCCTAACCCTAGCCCAAATAACCCTAACCCTAACCCTAACCCTGACCCTAAACCTAACCCTAAACCAAATAACCCTAACCCTAACCCTAAACCAACTAGCCCTAACACTAACCATAAGCCTAACCTTTACCAAAATAACCCTAACCATAACCCAAACCCAACTAACCCTAACCCTAACCCTAACCCTAACCCTAACCCTAACCCTAACCCTAACCCTAGCCCAAATAACCCTAACCCTAACCCTGACCCTAAACCTAACCCTAAACCAAATAACCCTAACCCTAACCCTAAACCAACTAGCCCTAACACTAACCATAAGCCTAACCTTTACCAAAATAACCCTAACCATAACCCAAACCCAACTAACCATAACCCTAACCCTAACCCTAACCCTAACCCTAACCCTAACCCTAACCCTAGCCCAAATAACCCTAACCCTAACCCTAACCCTGACCCTAAACCTAACCCTAAACCAAATAACCCTAACCCTAACCCTAAACCAACTAGCCCTAACACTAACCATAAGCCTAACCTTTAGCAAAATAACCCTAACCATAACCCAAACCCAACTAACCCTAACCCTAACCCTAACCCTAACCCTAACCCTAACCCTAACCCTAACCCTAGCCCAAATAACCCTAACCCTAACCCTAAACCTGACCCTAAACCTAAACCTAAACCAAATACCCCTAACCCTAACCCTAAACCAACTAGCCCTAACACTAACCATAAGCCTAACCTTTAGCAAAATAACCCTAACCATAACCTAAACCCAACTAACCATAACCCTAACCCTAACCCTAACCCTAACCCTAACCCTAACCCTAACCCTAGCCCAAATAACCCTAACCCTAACCCTAACCCTGACCCTAAACCTAACCCTAAACCAAATAACCCTAACCCTAACCCTAAACCAACTAGCCCTAACACTAACCATAAGCCTAACCTTTACCAAAATAACCCTAACCATAACCCTAACCCAACTAACCCTCACCCTAACCCTAACCCTAACCCTAACCCTAGCCCAAATAACCCTAACCCTAACCCTAACCCTGACCCTAAACCTAACCCTAAACCAAATAACCCTAACCCTAACCCTAAACCAACTAGCCCTAACACTAACCATAAGCCTAACCTTTACCAAAATAACCCTAACCATAACCCTAACCCAACTAACCATAACCCTAACCCTAACCCTAACCCTAACCCTAGCCCAAATAACCCTAACCCTAACCCTAACCCTGACCCTAAACCTAACCCTAAACCAAATAACCCTAACCCTAACCCTAAACCAAATAACCATAACACTAACCATAAGCCTAACCTTTACCAAAATAACCCTAACCATAACCCAAACCCAACTAACCATAACCCTAACCCTAACCCTAACCCTAACCCTAACCCTAGCCCAAATAACCCTAACCCTAACCATAAACCTGACCCTACACCTAACACTAAACCAAATAACCCTAACCCTAACCCTAAACCAACTAGCCCTAACACTAACCATAAGCCTAACCTTTACCAAAATAACCCTAACCATAACCCAAACCCAACTAACCATAACCCTAACCCTAACCCTAACCCTAACCCTAACCCTAACCCTAGCCCAAATAACCCTAACCCTAACCCTAACCCTGACCCTAAACCTAACCCTAAACCAAATAACCATAACACTAACCCTAAACCAACTAGCCCTAACACTAACCATAAGCCTAACCTTTACCAAAATACCCCTAATCATAACCCAAACCCAACTAACCATAACCCTAACCCTAACCCTAACCCTAACCCTAACCCTAACCCTAGCCCAAATAACCCTAACCCTAACCCTAACGCTGACCCTAAACCTAACCCTAAACCAAATAACCCTAACCCTAACCCTAAACCAACTAGCCCTAACACTAACCATAAGCCTAACCTTTACCAAAATAACCCTAACCATAACCCAAACCCAACTAACCATAACCCTAACCCTAACCCTAACCCTAACCCTAGCCCAAATAACCCTAACCCTAACCCTAACCCTGACCCTAAACCTAACCCTAAACCAAATAACCCTAACCCTAACCCTAAACAAACTAGCCCTAACACTAACCATAAGCCTAACCTTTACCAAAATAACCCTAACCATAACCCAAACCCAACTAACCATAACCCTAACCCTAACCCTAACCCTAACCCTAACCCTAGCCCAAATAACCCTAACCCTAACCCTAACCCTGACCCTAAACCTAACCCTAAACCAAATAACCCTAACCCTAACCCTAAACCAAATAACCATAACACTAACCATAAGCCTAACCTTTACCAAAATAACCCTAACCATAACCCAAACCCAACTAACCATAACCCTAACCCTAACCCTAACCCGAACCCTAGCCCAAATAACCCTAACCCTAACCCTAACCCTGACCCTAAACCTAACCCTAAACCAAATAACCATAACACTAACCCTAAACCAACTAGCCCTAACACTAACCATAAGCCTAACCTTCACCAAAATAACCCTAACCATAACCCTAACCCAACTAACCCTAACCCTAACCCTAACCCTAACCCTAACCCTAGCCCAAATAACCCTAACCCTAACCCTAACCCTGACCCTAAACCTAAACCTAAACCAAATACCCCTAACCCTAACCCTAAACCAACTAGCCCTAACACTAACCATAAGCCTAACCTTTACCAAAATAACCCTAAACATAACCCAAACCCAACTAACCATAACCCTAACCCTAACCCTAACCCTAACCCTAACCCTAACCCTAGCCCAAATAACCCTAACCCTAACCCTAACCCTGACCCTAAACCTAACCCTAAACCAAATAACCCTAACCCTAACCCTAAACCAACTAGCCCTAACACTAACC
>NW_028276377.1:220000-259500 GCF_052056855.1 Sturnus vulgaris
AACCCAACTAACCATAACCCTAACCCTAACCCTAACCCTAACCCTAACCCTAACCCTAACCCTAGCCCAAATAACCCTAACCCTAACCCTAACCCTGACCCTAAACCTAACCCTAAACCAAATAACCCTAACCCTAACCCTAAACCAACTAGCCCTAACACTAACCATAAGCCTAACCTTTACCAAAATAACCCTAACCATAACCCAAACCCAACTAACCATAACCCTAACCCTAACCCTAACCCTAACCCTAACCCTAACCCTAGCCCAAATAACCCTAACCCTAACCCTAACCCTGACCCTAAACCTAACCCTAAACCAAATAACCCTAACCCTAACCCTAAACCAACTATCCCTAACACTAACCATAAGCCTAACCTTTACCAAAATAACCCTAACCATAACCCAAACCCAACTAACCATAACCCTAACCCTAACCCTAACCCTAACCCTAACCCTAACCCTAGCCCAAATAACCCTAACCCTAACCCTAACCCTGACCCAAAACCTAACCATAAACCAAATAACCCTAACCCTAACCCTAAACCAACTAGCCCTAACACTAACCATAAGCCTAACCTTTACCAAAATAACCCTAACCATAACCCTAACCCAACTAACCATAACCCTAACCCTAACCCTAACCCTAACCCTAGCCCAAATAACCCTAACCCTAACCATAAACCTGACCCTACACCTAACACTAAACCAAATAACCCTAACCCTAACCCTAAACCAACTAGCCCTAACACTAACCATAAGCCTAACCTTTACCAAAATAACCCTAACCATAACCCAAACCCAACTAACCATAACCCTAACCCTAACCCTAACCCTAACCCTAACCCTAGCCCAAATAACCCTAACCCTAACCCTAACCCTGACCCTAAACCTACCCCTAAACCAAATAACCATAACACTAACCCTAAACCAACTAGCCCTAACACTAACCATAAGCCTAACCTTTACCAAAATAACCCTAACCATAACCCTAACCCAACTAACCATAACCCTAACCCTAACACTAACCCTAACCCTAACCCTAACCCTAACCCTAACCCTAACCCTAGCCCAAATAACCCTAACCCTAACCCTAACCCTGACCCTAAACCTAACCCTAAACCAAATAACCCTAACCCTAACCCTAAATCAACTAGCCCTAACACTAACCATAAGCCTAACCTTTACCAAAATAACCCTAACCATAACCCAAACCCAACTAACCATAACCCTAACCCTAACCCTAACCCTAACCCTAACCCTAACCCTAGCCCAAATAACCCTAACCCTAACCCTAACCCTGACCCAAAACCTAACCATAAACCAAATAACCCTAACCCTAACCCTAAACCAACTAGCCCTAACACTAACCATAAGCCTAACCTTTACCAAAATAACCCTAACCATAACCCTAACCCAACTAACCATAACCCTAACCCTAACCCTAACCCTAACCCTAGCCCAAATACCCCTAACCCTAACCATAAACCTGACCCTACACCTAACACTAAACCAAATAACCCTAACCCTAACCCTAAACCAACTAGCCCTAACACTAACCATAAGCCTAACCTTTACCAAAATAACCCTAACCATAACCCAAACCCAACTAACCATAACCCTAACCCTAACCCTAACCCTAACCCGAACCCTAGCCCAAATAACCCTAACCCTAACCCTAACCCTGACCCTAAACCTAACCCTAAACCAAATAACCATAACACTAACCCTAAACCAACTAGCCCTAACACTAACCATAAGCCTAACCTTTACCAAAATAACCCTAACCATAACCCTAACCCAACTAACCATAACCCTAACCCTAACACTAACCCTAACCCTAACCCTAACCCTAACCCTAACCCTAACCATAACCCGAACCCTGACCCTAAACCTAACCCTAAACCAAATAACCCTAACCCTAACCCTAAACCAGCTAGCCCTAACACTAACCATAAGCCTAACCTTTACCAAAATAACCCTAACCATAACCCTAAGCCAACTAACCATAACCCTAACCCTAACACTAACCCTAACCCTAACCCTAACCCTAACCCTAGCCCAAATAACCCTAACCCTAACCCTAACCCTGACCCTAAACCTAACCCTAAACCAAATAACCCTAACCCTAACCCTAAACCAACTAGCCCTAACACTAACCATAAGCCTAACCTTTACCAAAATAACCCTAACCATAACCCTAACCCAACTAACCCTAACCCTAACCCTAACCCTAGCCCAAATAACCCTAACCCTAACCCTAACCCTGACCCTAAACCTAACCCTAAACCAAATAACCCTAACCCTAACCCTAAACCAACTAGCCCTAACACTAACCATAAGCCTAACCTTTACCAAAATAACCCTAACCATAACCCAAACCCAACTAACCCTAACCCTAACCCTAACCCTAACCCTAACCCTAACCCTAACCCTAACCCTAGCCCAAATAACCCTAACCCTAACCCTGACCCTAAACCTAACCCTAAACCAAATAACCCTAACCCTAACCCTAAACCAACTAGCCCTAACACTAACTCTAAGCCTTACCTTTACCAAAATAACCCTAACCATAACCCAAACCCAACTAACCATAACCCTAACCCTAACCCTAACCCTAAACCAAATAACCCTAACCCTAACCCTAACCCTAACCCTAACCCTTGCCCAACTAACCCTAACCCTAACCCTAACCCTAAACCTAACCCTAAACCAAATAACCCTAACCCTAACCCTAAACCAAATAGCCCTAACACTAACCCTAAGCCTAACCTTTACCAAAATAACCCTAACCATAACCCTAACCCAACTAACCCTAAACCTAACCCTAGCCCTAACCCTAACCCTAACCCTAACCCTAACCCTAACCCAAATAACCCTAACCCTAACCGAAATAACCCTAACCATAACCAACTAACCCTACCCATAACGCAACTAACCCTAACCCTAACAGAAGTAGCCCTAACACTAACCCTAATAACCATAACCCTAACCCTAACCTAACTAACTCTAACCCTAACACAAACCCTAAACCTAACCCTAACCCTAACCCTAACCCTAACCCTAGCCCAAATAACCCTAACCCTAACCCTAACTCTGACCCTAAACCTAACCCTAAACGGCACATTTTGAGCAGCTTTTGGTTGAGACATTCATTGCTGGGAGACCAAGTGAACCTGCCTTTAATCCCTTGCAGGGATCAAGGGCAACTAAACCCTAATTCAGTCACTGTAACTGGATTTTTTTCTTGGCAGGACAGTCTGGTTGCATTTATTCCTTATTCCTAGGGGTATATCTCTACCCCTACTTAGGTAACTAAGAGATGTCCTCCTTGAATAATGTGCTAAAAACAGCAGCCTCTGGTGTCTGGTGGACTTCGAGCTGACCAGCTTTTTCTCAAAAGTCAAATAACTAATTTAAATATGCGGAGGGGGATGCTAATTTTCAAGACAAAAAGTCCTCCTTGCATCAAAGCTGGTATCAGACAATAACAGAGAGGACTACTCTGCAGGGCCAGAGGAAACCGGAGAAGACTTATGAAAGGCTAGAGTGCTGAAGTACAGATTAAAGAAACGCTGATAAAAAGTAAAAATCCAAAGTAATATCTTCTTGATCAATGTCAAGACCTTTGCAGGTACCAACTGCAGTGATTTATTACAGTATCAGAATTCATTCAGGCTCGGGGGGGTGCGTAAACACGACAGACATTTTCTTTGCTCTTTCATCAACTGCTGCAGTGAAGTCCGTTCACAGCATTGATTTCTGTCAAATATTTCGTTACTAGCCGGTTATCTGACAGCAAATTTCAACAAGAGTCACAGGAAAGGAGACTGTTGACCACACAATCCTGCAGCAAAGGTAACTGCTTCAAGAAAAAATCGTACAATCCTGAAATTTCAGGCCAGTGGGATAGAGTGAATATCCTGATATTTCAATTCCAAAGCTTACCTTAATGGTCTCGGGCTCCGGGGCTTGGAGGGGGGTCGGTTCGGAAGGGCCGCCTCCGGAGGAGGGGATCCCGGGGGGAGTCAGGGGCCCGGGGAGGGGGGCGAGGCGGAGGGAGAGGAAAAAGAGGAAGATGAGGAGGAGGAAGAAGGGGGAGAGGGTTTGAGAGGAGGGGAAGCCCAAATCCGTGCTGTGTGCGGAGCTCCGACAGCACGCTGCAGCCCGCAGCTCACTGTGAGCACGGGGCAGAGGAGGCGATTTCTGGGCATTCAATCACCCTGAGGCGGGCCCGGCACCGCCCCTGCAGCACCGTCCCCAGCACAGCTCGGTACCGCTCCGGGATCACCCGGCCCCGCCCCCGGTGGCGCCTGGGACCACTGGGGACCGCCCCTAAAGCACCGCCCCGGCCCCGCCCGGTCCCGTCCCCGGGACCTCCGTGCCCCGCCTCGCCAAGCCCCGGCTCCGCCCCGAGCCTGCCTGGGCTGCGCCGGGACCATCGCTGGCGGCCCCGCCCCTCTTCCCCGGGCCGAAGCGGGCTGAAGGAGATGTCCGCACGATTGGAAACGCCGCCGAAAATCGCACCCGTGGCATCGGTGTCGGCGTCGTGCGCAGGCATCCCACTAGAGCGAGCGGGCTCCTTGCTGTGCCACCCTCCTTTTGCAGCCAGAGTTAGAAGGTCGGGGAGCGACACCCGAGCCGCCATCTTGGGAGAGGCAGGCGCGCAGTACCGCGCTCTGCCCACAGGGTGGCGCTTGGGAGACAGGCAAGGGATGGAATCAAGGAGTGTCCCAATCCTTGAGGAAATCCCCCGGAATGAACGCCCCAAGAAACCCCGACCAGAACTGAGAAACCTCCTGCCTCTGTATGAGTGCAAAGGGTGTGCAAGGAGTGTGCAAATAGTGTGCATTAGAAATCGATCGGCAGGCATTAGCAATCGATCGCCGATCTAATCGATCGGCAGGCGCGCGATCAATCGATCGCCGATATAATCGATCGGCAGGCATTAGCAATCGATCGCCGATCTAATCGATCGGCAGGCGCGATCAATCGATGGCCGATCTAATCGATCAGCAGGCGCGATCAATCGATCGCCGATATAATCGATCGGCAGGCATTAGCAATCGATCGCCGATCTAATCGATCGGCAGGCGCGATTACTCGATCGCCGATATAATCGATCGGCAGGCATTAGCAATCGATCGCCGATCTAATCGATCGGCAGGCGCGATCAATCGATCGCCGATCTAATCGATCGGCAGGCATTAGCAATCGATCGCCGATCTAATCGATCGGCAGGCGCGATCAATCGATCGCCGATATAATCGATCGGCAGGCATTAGCAATCGAACGCCGATTTAATCGATCGGCAGGCGCGATTAATCGATCGCCGATATAATCGATCGGCAGGCATTAGCAATCGATCGCCGATCTAATCGATCGGCAGGCGCGCGATCAATCGATCGCCGATATAATCGATCGGCAGGCATTAGCAATCGATCGCCGATCTAATCGATCGGCAGGCGCGATCAATCGATGGCCGATCTAATCGATCAGCAGGCGCGATCAATCGATCGCCGATATAATCGATCGGCAGGCATTAGCAATCGATCGCCGATCTAATCGATCGGCAGGCGCGATTACTCGATCGCCGATATAATCGATCGGCAGGCATTAGCAATCGATCGCCGATCTAATCGATCGGCAGGCGCGTTCAATCGATCGCCGATCTAATCGATCGGCAGGCATTAGCAATCGATCGCCGATCTAATCGATCGGCAGGCGCGATCAATCGATCGCCGATCTAATCGATCGGCAGGCGCGATCAATCGATCGCCGATATAATCGATCGGCAGGCATTAGCAATCGATCGCCGATATAATCGATCGGCAGGCGCGATCAATCGATCGCCGATCTAATCGATCGGCAGGCATTAGCAATCGATCGCCGATATAATCGATCGGTAGTCGCGATCAATCGATCGCCGATCTAATCCATAGGCATGCATTAGCTATCGATCACCGATCTGATTTTTCCCGCCATTTTTTATTGATTTTTTCCCCATTTCTCTCTGATATTTCCCCCCATTTTTCATGCATTTTTCCCCCATTTCTCACTGATTTTTTTCCCCGCAATTTTCTTGGATTTTTTCCCAAATTTTCCCCATTTCTCACTAATGTTTTTCCCCCATTTCTCAATGATTTTTTTTCCCAATTTTTCAAATATTTTTTCCCCATTTCTCACCGATTTTTTCCCCCCATTTCTCACTGATTTTTCCCCCCCATTTCTCACTGATTTTTCCCCCATTTCTAACTGATTTTTTCCACCCATTTTTCATGGATTCTTTCCCCATTTTTCCCCCATTACTCACTGATTTTTTTCCCCCCATTTCTCACTGAATATTCCCCCATTTTTCATCGACTTTACCCCCATTTACCATTGTTTTTTCACCCATTTCTCGCTGATTTTGTCCCCAATTTTCCCCCATTTCTCATGGATTTTTTCCCCATTTTTCCCCCATTACTCACTGATTTTTCCCCCCCTTTCTCACTGAATATTCCCCCATTTTTCATCGACTTTACCCCCATTTACCATTGATTTTTCACCCATTTCTCGCTGATTTTGTCCCCAATTTCTCCCCATTTCTCATTGATTTTTTTCCCCTGTTTCTCACTGATTATTTCCCTCATTTTTCATGGATTTTTTCCCCCTTTTTCCCCGTTTCTCACTGATGATTTCCCCCATTTTCCCCCATTTCTCACTGATTTCCCCCCCCCCCATTTCTCACTGATTCTTTTTCCTCCATTTTTCATGGATTTTTCCACCCATTTTGCGTGGATTTTTTCCCGACTTTCCCCCCCATTTCTCACTGATTTTTGCCCCCATTTCTCTCGGATTTTTTCCAACATTTTTCATGCATTTTTCCGCCCATTAATCACTGATTTTTTTCCCCATTTATCACTGATTTTTGCCCCATTTCTCAATGATTTTTTCCCCCATTTTTCATGCATTTTTCCCCCCATTTCTCACTGATTTATTCCCCATTTCTCTCGGATTTTTTCCCCAATTTTTCAAGCATTTTTTCCCGCAATTTTCCTGGATTTTTTCCTGATTTTTCCCCATTTCTCACTGATTTTTACCCCCCATTTCTCATCGATTTTTCCCCATTTCTCACTCGTTTTTTCCCCATTTCTCACTGATTTTCCCCCCATTTTTCACGCATTTTTCCCCCTATTTTTCGTGGATTTTTTTCCCCATTTTTCCCCGTCTCTCACAGATTTTTCCCCCCATTTCTCATGGATGTTTCCCCCAATTTTCATGGATATTTCCCCATTTTCCCCCCCATTTCTCACTGATTTTTGGCCCCATTTCTCTCTAAATTTCCCCCCCATTTTTCCTGCATTTCCCCCCCCATTTCTGATTTTTGCCCCAATTTTTCATGCATTTTTTCCCGCAATTTTACTGGATTTTTCCCGATTTTTCTCCATTTCTCACTGATTTTTTCCCCATTTCTCAATGATATTTACGACCCATTTCTGACTGATTTTTCCCCATTTCTCACTCGTTTTTTCCCCATTTCTCACTCGTTTTTTCCCCATTTCTCAATGATATTTACGACCCATTTCTCACTGATTTATTCCCCATTTCTCTCGGATTTTTTCCCCAATTTTTCAAGCATTTTTTCCCGCAATTGTCCTGGATTTTTTCCTGATTTTTCCCCATTTCTCACTGATTTTCCCCCCATTTTTCACGGATTTTTCCCCCTATTTTTCGTGGATTTTTTCCCCGTTTTTCCCCGTCTCTCACAGATTTTCCCCCCCATTTCTCATGGATGTTTCCCCCAATTTTCATGGATATTTCCCCATTTTCCCCCCCATTTCTCACTGATTTTTGGCCCCATTTCTCTCTAAATTTCCCCCCCATTTTTCCTGCATTTCCCCCCCCATTTCTGATTTTTGCCCCAATTTTTCATGCATTTTTTCCCGCAATTTTCCTGGATTTTTCCCGATTTTTCTCCATTTCTCACTGATTTTTTCCCCATTTCTCAATGATTTTTTCCCCATTTCTCACTGATATTTACGACCCATTTCTGACTGATTTTTCCCCATTTCTCCTGATTTTTTCGCCAATTTTTCATGCATTTTTTTCCCGCATTTTTCCTGGATTTTTTCCCTGAATTTTCCCCATTTTTCACTGATTTTTTCCCCCATTTATCACTGCTTTTTCCCCATTTTTCCCCATTTCTCCCTGATTTTTCCCCCCATTTTTCATGGATATTTCCCGATTTTCCCCCCCATTTCTCACTGATATTTGCCCCCATTTCTCTCTGAATTTTTCCCCCCATTTTTCATGCATTTTCCCGCCCATTAATCACTGATTTTCTCCCCATTTATCACTGATTTTTGCACCCATTCCTCTCTGATTTTTCCTCCCATTTTTCATGCATTTTTCCCCCCATTTCTCAATGATTTTTTCCCCATTTCTCAATGATTTTTTCCCCATTTCTCACTGATATTTACGACCCATTTCTAACTGATTTTTCCCCATTTCTCACTCGTTTTTTCCCCATTTCTCACTCGTTTTTTCCCCATTTCTCACTCGTTTTTTCCCCATTTCTCAATGATTTTTTCCCCATTTATCACTGATTTTTGCACCCATTCCTCTCTGATTTTTCCTCCCATTTTTCATGCATTTTTCCCCCCATTTCTCAATGATTTTTTCCCCATTTCTCAATGATTTTTTCCCCATTTCTCACTGATATTTACGACCCATTTCTAACTGATTTTTCCCCATTTCTCACTCGTTTTTTCCCCATTTCTCACTCGTTTTTTCCCCATTTCTCACTCGTTTTTTCCCCATTTCTCAATGATTTTTTTCCCCATTTTCTCACTGATATTTACGACCCATTTCTCACTGATTTTCCCCATTTCTCACTGATTTTTTCCGCCATTTTTCAAGCATTTTTTCCCGCGTTTTTCCTGGATTTTTTTCCTGATTTTTTCCCCATTTCTCACTGATTTTTTCCCCATTTCTCACTGATTTTCCCCCCATTTTTCATGGATTTTTCCCCCTATTTTTCGTGGATTTTTCCCCATTTTTCCCCGTCTCTCACAGATTTTCCCCCCATTTCTCATGGATGTTTCCCCCAATTTTCACAGACAGAGAAGGGAGAGAGTTCCAAGCACCAGAGTCCCCACCCGTCATAAAATCCTCTCAATGAATGCCTCAAAAAAACCCCGACCCAAACTAAAAATGCCCTGCCTCTGACCAAATGAAAAAAAAACCCTTTTATATATAGAAATCATCTATTTTTTTAATATTTAATTTCTAGTCATAATCTATACATATTTCATATATTCAATTTAATTGCTATTCTATTTATCATATATACAATATTATTTTATTATTCATTATATACATATATTGTATATTACTAATGTTATTTCTATTTTATCTATATCCATATATATTTGTAGGTTCATAGTTTTTAATATTTCTTTAAAAGCTCTGCCTCTAACCAAATAGAAACAAAAAACTCGATTATTTTAAATTATATTTGAATATATTTTTCTATTTAGTTTTCATATTTATATCTGTAGATTTATATGTCTTTATTGTGTATTCTATATTTATATACTATTTAATGTATTTTTTACTAGTATATTAATATACTAGATGCTATTTACATTCTATTATAACATACTATTTAATATAACGTCTTAAAATCGATAAATTATTTATATTACATACTACATATATGTATTTTATATTTCTATATATTTATCTATGTTTATAATTACATATATTTTATATATGCCATATATAGTTATCATTTTATGTCAGTATCTATTTTTGCATATTTGTATATTTTTGCCTATATTATTTTCAAAAAACCCTCCTCTAACCAAATAAAAACCAATAAAACATTCCTTTTAAAGTCTGAATATTTATATATTTCTATTTTCATAACATAATATAATGTAATGTAATATATTTATATATTGGTTTCTTATATTTGCTTCTATATTTTTATTCTTTATCTTTTCTATTTACAGTATCTATAAAAAAACCCTACCTCTATCCAAACACAAGCCAATAAAACATTCCTTTTAGACTATATTTAGCTGTTTTTTAAGGTTCTGTTTTTCATGCATTCTACACCCACCCCTCCCTCTCAATGTTCTGGCACCCACCATGACCCCCGCCATGCCCGACTCACCTGCTCCCCCAGCGCAGCCCGGCTCCCTCTCCCAGGGACCTTGGGGTGCCCCAAACCACGTCGGAGCCCCCCTCAGCCTTTTTTCCTCACCCCAAAGAAGGCACAGAACGACTCCTTTAATGAAGTTGTTTTAACAATTGTAAGGCTAGAGCTTTTGGTATCCACTGCTTGCCATCCCTTGTAAACCAATTTTTTCTTCTTTCTTCTGCAGCTTAATAAACCTCTTTTTTTCCCCATAGTTTTCCAAATGCATGTATTACCGCATATGCATATTTAGAATCAGTAAATATATTTAATGTCTTGTCCTGTGCTCTCACAAGCGTGTGCAGCTCTGCTGTCTGAGCTGACCAGGTGGCTGGTAACCTCCCCCCTTCCTTTAATTGCTTTCCATTCACGATAGAGTATCCTGTAAATCATGAAGAATGGGGGGGGAAAAATCAGTGAGAAATGGGGAAAAAAATCCATGAAAAATGGGGGAACAAATCAGTGAGCAACGGGGAAAAGTGGGGAAAAGTTAATTGAGAAATGGGGAAAAAATCAGTGAGAAATGGGGAAAAAATCCCTGAAGAATGGGGGAAAAAATCAGTGAGAAATGGGGGAAAGTGGGGAAAAAATCCGTGAGAAATGGGGGAAAAATCAGTGAGAAATGGGTGGGGAAATTCCATGAAAAATGGCGAAAGAAATCAGTGAGAAATGGGGAAAAATGGGTAAAAAATCAGTGCGAAATGGGGGGGGGGGGGGGGAAATCAATGAGAAATCGGGGAAAAACATAAGTAAGAAACGGGGGGGGGAAAATCCATGAAAAATGGGGAAAAATATCAGTGAGAAATGGGGGAAAATGGGGAAAAAGTCAGTGAGAAATGGGGAAAAATCAGTGAAAAACGGGGGGAAAACTCCATGAAGAATGGGAAAAAAAAATCAGTGAGAAATGGGGGAAAAAATCCCTGAAAAATGGGGGGAAATATCAGTGAGAAATGGGAAAAAAATGGGGAAAAAAATCATTGATAAATCGGGGGAAAAATCAGTGTGAAAGGGGGGGAAAAATCGGGATCGGGGACGTGGACCGGGACTGGGATCGGGGACCGGGACGGGGAAATGGGACAGGACCGGGATCGCGGACGGGGACCTGGGACAGGGACCGGAACCGGGATCGGGGACGGGGACTGGAGACAGGGACCGGGACCGGGATCGGGGACGGGGACTGGAGACAGGGACCAGGACCGTGATCGGGTTCCGGGACGGGGAACTGGGACTGGGACCAGGATTGGGGACCGGAACCAGGGACTGGGACCGGGACCAGGACTGGGGACGGGGGACTGGAGACAGGGACCGGGACTGCAATCGGCACCGCCCCCCGAACCGCTCCCGGAACCGCTCCCCGGGCTACCCCGGCACGGCGACCGGGAACGCCCCCGGCACCGCCCCGGCACCGCCCCCGGTGCCGCCCCCGGCACTGCCCCGGCACCGCCCCGGGTAGCGCCCCCGGCACCGCCCCCGGGGGCGGGCCGCCGAACGCACGCGATGACGCGCGGGGGGGCGGGACGGCGCGGGGGCGGTGACGCGCTTCATGCCAGGAGCAGGGGCCCGGGTGCGACGAAGACGGGAGCGGGACGACCCGATACCGCGCGGGGGCCGCGGGCCCGGCGGAGCCCGGCCCGCTGGGTAGGGGGCCGCCAATGGCACCGGGGCTTCTGCTTCGGCTTCTGTCCGTGTCGGCGGGGAGGCCCCAGCCAGCGGTGCCCCTCTCCCTCGGCGGCACGGGCGTGGAACTCGGCATCGGGCGCTGCATCGCCGCGGACAGCAGGGGGCGCACGGGTACCGATACTGCCATGGGGCCCGGCGCTGCTCTCCTGCTCCGCCGCCAGCCGGCGCTGCGCTGCCGTCCTGCCGCGCCTCCGGGCACGCTCGGTTTCCTCGGGACCCCGGGCCCCGCCTGTCCCGCCGCTGCGGAGGCGGGGGATGCTTTATGGGACTGCCCGAGCTGGCGGTGCCGGGTCTGGGGCGTTGGGGCGCGCCTTGGGGGGCTGCGGGTGCGCTCGTTTCCTCTTCTGCATGGCCTTCTGTGTGAGCATCTCTCGTTGCGACTGCTCTTGGAGAGTCAAACCCCTCCTCCTAAGTGGTCTCAGGAGCCTGGCAGGGTGAGTTTTGTTTCACAGGGGAAAGGGCCACTGGTCGTGTCCAGAGACCTGTGCACCCAGCCAGGTTTCTGCCTGATAAAATTCCAAATGGATGAGGATTTCTCCCAGCCCCAAGCTGCCCCCACCTGTAACCCTGGCTGCCTTTGGGGTGCCCAAAGCCTCCTCTGTGCAGATCTCAGGAACCTGGGAGGGGTGAACAATGTTGCACAGGGAAAAACCCCACAGATTTTATCTCCGGGCCTGGGGCCAGGAGCAGGCATTTGCGTGCTAGAATTCCAGAAGGAGCACGGTGTCTCCCAGACCCAAGCCGCATCCAGCTGTGACCCAGCTGCTCTTGGAGTGCCAAAAGCCTCCTCGTAGCTGATCTCAGGAACCCTGGAAGGGTGAGTTTGGTTTCACGGGGAAAAGGCCTCAGTTTGTGTCCAGAGATCAAATAAGGGACTCTGCTTTTCCTCTAGTTCTCCTTCCTGTTTTCACCTGGGCTACAAGGATGGGCATGGCCTGTATTTCTCATATCAAAGTGATGTTACTAAATTTGTCCAGAAGTTCTGATTATTATTTTTATTAGTAGTAGTAATTTTCTGATAGAAAACACTCTCATTTTGCCTTTCCCACGTTGTTTCCAGGTGCTGCCCAGGATGGACATCTGTGGTCTCAGACAGTGATTCCCGAGGAGCAAGGAAAGCCTTTTCCTCACCTGCACAGTTCAGGTGGATGGGACAGAATTGGTGTGGCCTGACAAGGCAGGAAAAGCTGTCTGTGTTCTGGAGTGCCTTGAAAGCTTTCTCCGTCAGGTTTGGAAGGGGTTTCTCTTTGGGATTTCTTGTGATGCAGCACCACGGGTATCCCTTTGTGCCAAGTCCAGTGCTAAAGGATTGAAGAACTGACAAGTGGGGTCTGGGATGAAAATGCCTCTAATAAAATTAAGCAAAGAATACAAGAAGAGAAATGAGCATCCTTTTAATAGTTAGGAATAAAAATGCTGGAAAAGGGCACTCTGAATTGGTGTCACTTGTCATGGATAAAACCCCAGAGTGAGGAATCAGAGCAGAAGTTGAGAGCTGGAATCCTTCTGCAGTCGACTTAATTTTCTTTTCCTCCTCTCTTTCAGGACAGGAAGAATCACGACTCTCCTGCCATCTTTGCCAAGAGCTGTGGTGTTTGAGCAGCCAAAGCCCAGAGGCTTCAGCACCAGAGGTCTGAGCCTGGAGGGCTCCTGGTGCTGCCCGTGCTGTGGGCTATGTCAGAGGATGCAGGGTTCCTCTTTGCCTCCCTGCTGGGATTAACTGCCATGGGAATGTGGGATCTGGGTGAAACTCCAGCTCTCCTGGTGTTCAGGGGAGCAAGGTCTGAGGGACTCCTCTCTGGGGATGTGCGGTGAAGGACTGAATAGTGTGGAAGGAGAGTATTTATAAACTGTATCACTGTTTCTCCCAAAATTGGGGTGGAGCACTGATGGGGGCGGTTGGGTTTGGTCTGGGCCGGTTATTCTTTGTGCAATTTTTAAATTCTCTTGTATGATTTACTGTCCGGTATCTTTCTAACAAAAGCTGACATAAATTTAGATTAAGGATTAAAACTTGGCTCCATTCATTGCAAACATTTGACAAGGCTGGAGGACTGGGGTGGTGACTGCTCTCAGGAAAGGTTACTTATTAATACTGTGTCAGATTTCCCACAGTGACTGTCAGGCCTGCATGGCTGTGAGTTCGTGCTCTTCTCACTGGGGAAATAAGTTCAGCAAAATTAGAAATGTTAGAAAAATCCAGCCAAAAATTCCACCTCTGTACCCCCTAAGTTTTCCCAGTTTTTCCCAGCTAGGAGCTGCACAGAAGTCAGGCAGGGGAAGTGACAACAGGGAACAGCTGAAAAATTCAAGGGCACAAAGAGGAAAGGTTTCAGAAAACAATTCTATGGTCTAAGAATAATTTCTGATTCCCTACTGAGAAGAACACGAACTCACAGCCATTCAGGCCTGACAGTCCCCTGCAGTGAGAGCTCAGCACACATCCACAGAGGCAAGTCCAGCATCTTAAATGAAAAAATAAAAATAAAAACCAGAAGAAAAAGGTGATTTCTTTTGCTTCAGAGTTATTTCAAGTTCTTAAAGCCCAAGCAACATTTGCTCTTGATTTTGGTTGGGTGAATCATGAGCAGTGGGCACGGGTCATGCCATTCATTGAGCAGAAAACCCGGGGTCATTTAGAGGGGACACAAGAACTGTTTGTGTAGCGACCTCGGGCTGCAGAGGGGCAGGAGAAAGGCCAAGGGAGCTCCCTGGGGCCACCAGGGCCTGTGGGGAACAGAATGGACGCTTGGATGACCAGTGGAGGTGAGGAGTGGATCTGAGTTCATCTACAGGGAAATAAGGAGGGGATACTCTGGAGTGAAAAGCTGAGGTGATGAGTTCACCACCTGGGCACGAGTTGTGTTTGCACAAAGTGGGAACAGAGGTGAAGGTCAATCCAAAGTCGATCCTGCTTGACCTCTGAATTCCAGGATAAGTTTTACAAGCTGCCAAATGAGGGAGTAAAAATACACAAAAATGAAACCGAGAGCATTCATGAGGTTCCTGGGAGTCCATTACACTGTTGTCATAGAATTCTTAATGAGTTTTGAGCTTTTAATGACAACAATTCAGTACTTTCTTTGGATTATTCACTGTGTAGGATTTGGGGTTTATCTGGATTTTAAAGGCCTCGTGGTGGCCCTGACACTGCTCAGGAGCTGGTAGGAAAAGCAGGGGTCAGAGCTCCTGGCAGGCACAGGGTGTTTTTCCCAGAGTGGACTGTGGAGGAATTGTTTGGGCCTTGGATTGTCCCTCTGGGTGATGCAGTTGCTGTGATTTGTGTAATTCCATACATTTAACTCCCAATACTTCCCAGCCCAGGAGCTTGAGCTGACAGGGCAGCACACAGATTGTTCTCTGTGCTGTGCCCCGATTTGGGGTTGGCTGTCAGCTTTGCTAGCTCCCGTGAATTATGCCCATAGCCCCGAATTCCCTGCTCAATTCCCACTGCCATAACCTCACAGCGCCTCATGGAGTGGGGATATACTGTGGCAGGAAGCTCAGCAGCATCGGCACAGGGACAGGTGTATATTCCAAAGAATTTGCTGTTTCAAACCCTCATTCCCCAGCCCCGCCGATGTCCCTGGGGGCACTTGACAGAGTTACCTGGATTTCAGCTGATTTCACCCCCCCGAGCTCGGGCTCCAGGTGATCTTTTCAAGCAGGAGAAGGCAGGGGCCGGAGGCGCTCGTGGCCCGTGCCGAGGCAGTCCCTGGGGCCACGAGAGGACATCTCTCCCTGCAGAATTTCAGTTCTTTCCAGAGCCTCAGCAGTGACAGAGGACAAAGAGGAAGATGAGGAGGAGGAAGAAGGGGGAGAGGGTTTGAGAGGAGGGGAAGCCCAAATCCGTGCTGTGTGCGGAGCTCCGACAGCACGCTGCAGCCCGCAGCTCAGTGTGAGCACGGGGCAGAGGAGGCGATTTCTGGGCATTCAATCACCCTGAGGCGGGCCCCGGCACCGCCCCTGCAGCACCGTCCCCAGCACAGCTCGGTACCGCTCCGGGATCACCCGGCCCCGCCCCCGGTGCCGCCCGGGACCACTGGGGACCGCCCCTAAAGCACCGCCCCGGCCCCGCCCGGTCCCGTCCCCGGGACCTCCGTGCCCCCGCCTCGCCAAGCCCCGGCTCCGCCCCGAGCCTGCCCGGGCTGCGCCGGGACCATCGCTGGCGGCCCCGCCCCTCTTCCCCGGGCCGAAGCGGGCTGAAGGAGATGTCCGCACGATTGGAAACGCCGCCGAAAATCGCACCCGTGGGATCGGTGTCGGCGTCGTGCGCAGGCATCCCACTAGAGCGAGCGGGCTCCTTGCTGTGCCACCCTCCTTTTGCAGCCAGAGTTAGAAGGTCGGGGGCGCGACACCCGAGCCGCCATCTTGGGAGAGGCAGGCGCGCAGTACCGCGCTCTGCCCACAGGGTGGCGCTTGGGAGACAGGCAAGGGATGGAATCAAGGAGTGTCCCAATCCTTGAGGAAATCCTCCGAAATGAACGCCCCAAAAAACCCCGACCAGAACTGAGAAACCTCCTGCCTCTGTATGAGTGCAAAGGGTGTGCAAGGAGTGTGCAAATAGTGTGCATTAGCAATCGATCGGCAGGCATTGGCAATCGATCGCCGATCTAATCGATCGGCAGGCGCGATCAATCGATCGCCGATCTAATCGATCGGCAGGCATTAGCAATCGATCGCCGATATAATCGATCGGCAGGTGCGCGATCAATCGATCGCCGATCTAATCGATCGGCAGGCATTGGCAATCGATCGCCGATCTAATCGATCGGCAGGCATTAGCAATCGATCGCCGATCTAATCGATCGGCAGGCATTAGCAATCGATCGCCGATCTAATCGATTGGCAGGCGCGCTCAATCGATCGCCGATCTAATCGATCGGCAGGCGCGATCAATCGATCGCCGATCTAATCGATCGGCAGGCATTAGCAAGCGAACGCCGATCTAATCGATCGGCAGGCACGATCGATCGATCGCCGATCTAATCGATCGGCAGGGCGCGATCAATCGATCGCCGATCTAATCGATCGGCAGGCATTAGCAATCGATCGCCGATATAATCGATCGGCAGGCGCGATAAATCGATCGCCGATATAATCGATCGGCAGGCATTAGCAATCGAACGCCGATATAATCGATCGGCAGGCGCGATCAATTCGAACGCCGATATAATCGATCGGCAGGCATTAGCAATCGATCGCCGATCTAATCGATCGGCAGGCATTAGCAATCGATCGCCGATCTAATCGATCGGCAGGCATTAGCAGTCGAACGCCGATATAATCGATCGGTAGTCGTGATCAATCGATCGCCGATCTAATCCATAGGCACGCATTAGCTATCGATCGCCGATCTGATTTTTCCCGCCATTTTTCATGGATTTTTTCCCCCATTTCTTACTGATTTTTCCCCAATTTTTCATGCATTTTTTCCCGCAATTTTCGTGGATTTTTTCCCATATTTTCCCATTTCTCACTGATTTTTTTTCCCCCATTTCTCAATGATTTGTTTCCCCAATTTATCAAAGATTTTTTTTCCCCATTTCACCATGATGTTTCCCCCATTTCTCACTGATTTTTTCCCCCCATTTCTCACTGATTTTTTTCCCCCATTTTTCCATGGATATTTCCCGATTTTCCCCCCATTGCTCACTGATTTTTGCCCCCATTTCTCTCTGAATTTTCCCCCCATTTTCCATGCATTTTTCCCCCCATTAATCACTGATTTTTTCCCCATTTATCACTGATATTTGCCCCCATTTCTCTCTGGATTTTTCCTTCAATTTTTCATGCATTTTTCCGCCCATTAATCACTGATTTTCTCCCCATTTATCACTGATTATTGCCCCCATTTTTCACTTATTTTTTCCCCACAGCATCGGCCACCACAGCACGAGCGACAACAGCTCGCTCTGTTCCCGCCATTGCCCATGGATTGTTTCCCTGTTTTCCATGGATTTTTTCCCCATTTCTCAATTATTTTTTCCCCCACTTTTCCCCGTTTCTCACTGATTTATTCCCCCATTTTTCATGGATTTTTTTTCCCCCATTTCTCACTGATTTTTTCCCCCATTTTTCAAAGATTCCCCCCCCGTTTTTCACTGATTTTTCTCCATTTCTCACTGATTTTCCCACCATTTTTCATGTGGTTTTTTTCCATTTCTCACTGATGTTTTACCCCATTCTTATTACCATTCTCATAGCTCTATTTTATATTTATACATATTCTTATATTTGCATTATTTCTGTTATACACTAGATTTTTCATAGATATTTGCTACTTAGATTTCATTATATTTTACATGTATACCAATCTAGTTCTATTCTTTATATTTTATTTTTATATTAGCTATAAAAACCGTGCCTCTACCCAAATAAAAAGCATTTAAACATTCCTTTTAGACTATATTTAGCTATTTTTTATGGTTCTGTTTTTCATGCATTCTACACCCACCCCTCCCTGTCAATGTTCCGGCACCCAGCATGACCCCCCCCCCCCCCATGCCCGACTCACCTGCTCCTCCAGCGCAGCCCGGCTCCCTTTCCAGGGACCTTGGGGTGCCCCAAACCACGTCGGAGCCCCCAGTCTCCACACCCTCCCCCTTCCGTAGGGAACGGGAATGGGATGGGGAGCACACAGGACAAGAAAGGAACACAAAAGACACACTGGACAGAGAGAAGAAAAGGGCTGGAAGCTGGATATGAGGATGAAAGTGGAGCAGCAACAAACCTCAGGACTCTTGACTAGAGAGTGTGGCTGCTGAACGTCTCAAAAAAAACCCCCAGCTCCAACACAACATGCTGTGCTCACGGCTCGGCCTGGGACTCGTCAGTGAACATCTCTCTCTTGCCAGGGGCCATAAAGCCCCCGAGAAAACACGAGGTGAGGTTGATGTGCTCCGGCTTTGCTCCTGCTCAGCCCTAACCCCAGCCCCTGCTGCCAGTGAGCACCCTGATCTCTGAACCTCTTCTCAGCTTGTTTGTACGCTTCCAAATTCCTTCCTCTTTCTTCAAGCTTCATCTGTTTCCTGGCATTGGGAGAATGACAAGTGTTTAGCACAGCGCAATGAATACAACAGTCTCATTTTCAGAAGACACGACTGAACGAGAACCGACAGCAGCACTGCTTCGAGACAATCTGGGCACACGTTTCCCTTCCAGCAATCTGAGTGTTCTTTTGTGTCACGCCTGAAATCCTGAAAATGGTTTTTTGAGAAAAATTATCCATAACTAGAAAACAATCAAACCAAATAAATAGAACCCCTATGATATAATAACAGCCCATATACTACAACACTCCAATTCTAATATTAATAAGAAAACAGAAATTAGCTACACAGCATTACCTCAAAAAAACACTACATACTGGCAAGAATCAAAGCCACCACAAAATAATTCAAAAACTACCCTATGCCTTATGCTACAGGCTAGAACGCCATCGGCAAACCTTATCAAGGTATCCTTTAAAAACAACGCCCCACCAAAAAACAAAAACAACACAAAACGCCATTCAAGAACTCCCTTATCAACACCTGAATGAAAAAAACATGGCATTAGATAAATAGACCATAGCCCTTATCATACGCCATCTACAAACAAAATAAAGCTATACCATACATCCTCGAAAACCACCTTCATAGCACGACATTAGAAAAAAAAACTTTCCAGAATTAAAAGCTGTATCTAACAAAAGCCGTCTGATAAAATTAACAACCAAGCCCCCACCATCAGAGCTGCCCCTACTAAACTCCCCATCGTACATATGAAAAATCAGTTTTAAAAACCTACTTCAATTCATTCTGCCTCAAATACAAAGCCATCCAGAAAGTTACCTTCACTCAAAAACAAAAGCGCACGTAGTAAATAACATTAAAAAATAAATCAGCACACTACACACCACAAGCATAAAATATTGAATTAAAACCAAAAATACCCCTAGTCATTAAAGAGCCCAGCCGCAAGCTATATTTAACTATAACTTCGTGCAAACGTACACATATCATTAAAATAGATTTCTTTCAGAATACAACTGATGATCTAAAATAGTAAAATGTTCGAGAACGATATTATAATAGGATATCCTCGATCATCCTCCCGCAAATTCTCTCCACTGTATTGTCCGACACACACCAGAAAAAAAATCCAGTTTTTACTTTTTTCAGCTAACTTCTCATTTATTAGCTGAGAGAATGTTGAATTTGTCTTTACAAATGAGCTGTGGATCAGCCTGTAGATAAGGCTAGCACTGAGAGATAAAAGAAACAATGGGATGGATTCCACTGATTGATGAATGGAAAGAGATAGTTGCCTTTACAAACAAACTGCAGGGCTGCTGATAAATGAAATTGGATATCGAAAGATGAAAGAAGCAACGGGGGGAAACTATGAATTCTATAAGAATTAAAAATTAAAAGGGAGGGTTATACATTAGAGGGGAATTTCAGGTATCAGGCGTTCCGGGAAGTCTGTGCCTCTCAAGTACCTCAGCCAATGGGAAAAGAGAGAGGGAAATGCGGCCGGGAAAATAGGATAAAAAGGAGGCTGCGTCCTCCAAAAATTTGAGAGATCCCAGGGGAATGTCCCATGGCCTCTCCCTTTATTCGAATAAAGCAAAAAGGACTCCTCCGTTTCCTTTTTGGACATAAACCGCTGGTGTTCGTGGATTAATTTTCCTGACATTTAGCAACATATTGTTAAAAAAAAAAAAAAAAAAAAAGTGATCCAGAAGAGGGCAACATTGACAGCCATTCCAAGACAGGATGAACAAATGCTTTCACATTGACAGAGGATGCTGCGATGTTCTGAGAACAGAAGATAGAATAAAATAAAGGAAGGTGATGTTACAAGACAGAAAAGGGTAAAATAAAAGGAGTACCTGAGACTGGGGGGCGGGGGGGAAGAAAATGGGGAAATATTAATTGCTACACACTAGGTACAAATGCTTTTGACAAGTAATTGATGAGAAGCAAGCTAAAAGCGTCTTACTGCTGCTAGTGATATCATGCTCCAAGCTCTGCTAATAATTCCTATTTCTAGCAATAGTTAAATTGAACTCACTACATTCCAACTATTTTTCTGCTTGTTTAGATGGCAGATCCGTTTGGAACACACCTTAGTATAGCAAATTCTATGCCCAGGTAGGGACCTCTCAGTTCTTCCATAAAACATTTTCTTCTGCATTATGGCAAGCCTTTGTTTTAGCTTGACAGCTTTCTTGAAACTTCAATTTACGCATGTATCCAAAGACATTTGCAATTCCAGAAATCGGTAGGCACATCATATGGAAAGTAAATAACATTCTCGAGAGGGAGTTGCTTTGTTACCGAGGGGATGAAAAGCAAGGCTAGAGCTAGTAGAACTACCCAAGAAATTGGACTTAACGCAGCTTTTACAAGGCTCAAAGTAGCCATACCGAGATGTTTGAGCTAAAAGCCCCAGTTACCAGACTTACAGGCCTAATAGTTATCACCACACCACATTCCCTGGTTGCAGTATTTTTAACAGCAGTGCAGAACGCTACTGAAAATTATTTTTAGGTTGAATTGTTCTCTCCCCTCACTGCCTGTGTAGCTGTTAGAGGCTTCCAGGAGGCTGGGGAAGCAGACTGCTGGTTTCACTTCCAGACAGGTCACTTCCGTGGTCTGCTGGAGGGCACTTTGAAGCCCGTGGCCTTTTCTTGCTCTGTTGTATCTGACAACTTTCCTCCCCCACGTCTGTTTTTTAGCGGGCAGCATTTTTGGAGGGCCAGTCAAAGACCTCAGGCTCCGAGAGAATTCGTCTGCTTTGCTCTGTTTATGTGTGCAACAGATGGGAGCAGCAACTAAGTCAAGTAGTAACTTCTGAGCTGCCCAGTTATCAGTAAACCAAAATATTCTTTTGTGACTCTCGCCAGACGAACATATCATCCTATCCGAGTCACACACTGCCCCTCTGGCATTTTCCAGTCAGACAAAGAATTCCTGGCCCCTTCCTTGCATGAACCTCAGCTCTCCACCTTGTTCCAGAAAGAGTTCTAGATCCAAGGCCCAGTGAGCCAGCTACCCTTTGCTGCCCTGAGCAGTATGGAAACAGCCAAGCCCCAGCCCTGCAGCCCTGCCTAACTCGCCTTTGCCTCCCAAACCTGAACCTTTTCCTTGGCTGTGGCATCCTCACTCATGCAATCCTGAAGACAAAAATCTGATTTGGCAGGTGAGGCCGTTTCTAACGCAAAAGCTTCACCAAGGTTTCTCTTCCAACTTCAGCCTTAAACAGTCCTGTCCTCCTCAGACAGCCCCCACCTCCAGCCTTTAGCTGTAAATACTTCCTGGTTTATAGCTAATGCTTGCCACCCCTCAAAATTAAGTCTTTTGAGATGCATTTACATCCCTCCCTAACCATGTCCTCATCACCCTTCCCAAACTCAGCCTCATCTCCAGGCCTAGAACCTCTCCCTAGGTGAGGGACTGTCCTCGGGTAGGAGTGCTGACAGACCTGTGCATGAGCCCAGCTGCATAGCCCGTGCTAATCCCAGCCCAGCTCTAGCCTTTAAACCCACTGGGGCTTTGGTACTGGAGGCCCAGTTACAGTAACCCCTGTGGCCGTTCCGCTTCCAGGCCATCTGGGAGTTGTGATCCCCCACCCTACACCACTTTGGTGAGAAATGCATTCCTTTCTTACAATAAAGTTTTCATTTTATGTCTAAATTCAAGCATTCCGAGAAAACGTGTAGCAATTCTATCAAGACAGGCATGACAGGCACCAACATTAGTCTTTCATTACACACTTTTCATGCCTTCTCTCCACAGATTTCTTTGAGGCAACTCTGACTCCTTTTCTCACAGGCAGCTCCACACAGCACCGACTCCTCCTCTCCTCTGTACGACTGGCTAAACCCCAGCCTGTCCCTTCCCCAGCCACCTGAGCCTGTCTGTCCCACACACAGCATCCTCTCACCTTGTCCATCCCTTGCACGGCCACGTGTCCCTTCCTCCTCGCAGCACAGCCAGCAGGCTCCAGCCCACACTGCAGCAGGCTCTGCACCTCCAGCTGGAGCTGTGCTTAGTGAAACTGGCAGCCAGCTGACCCACGCTTTTATAACAACCAGCCTCACTGGGCAGGCAAGGCTGTTTCCACTCCTTGCTAATCACTACAGCTGTAACTCGTTGGCAACTAGTGCCTTCTGCACTATCCTTACAAACTATTCTCCTACAGAAATGGACCAGAATTCCGGGGGGATTTTCCGGGGATTCCGGGGGGATTTTCTCGGGAATTCCGGGGGGATTTTCCAGGGGATTCCGGGGGGATTTTCTGGGGGATTCCGGGGGGATTTTATCGGCGATTCCTGGGGGATATTCCCGGGGATTCCGGGGGGATTTTATCGGGGATTCTGGGCATATTTTCTCGCGGATTCCGGGGGGATTTTCTCAGGGATTCAGGGGAGATTTTATCGGGGATTCCGGGGGGATTTTTCCCGGGAAATCCGGGGGGATTTTCCCCGCGATTCCAGGGGGATTTTCCAGGGGATTCCGGGCATATTTTCTCGGGGATTCCTGGGGGATTTTCCAAGGGATTCCATGGGGATTATCCAGGGGATTCCAGGGGGATTTTATCGGGGATACCTGGGGGATTTTCTCGGGAATTCCGGGAGGATTTTCAGGAGTATTCCGGGGGGATTTTCCCGAGTATTCCGGGGGGATTTTTTCGGGGATTCCGGGGGGATTTTCCCGGGGATTCCGAGGGGATATTCCCGGGGAATTCCGGGGGGATTTTCTCCGGGATTCCGGGGGGATTTTCCAGGGGTTTCAGCGAGGAATTTCCCGGGGAATTCCCGGTGGATTTTCCAGGGGATTCCGGGTGGATTTTCTCGGGGATTCCGGGGGGATTTTCCCGAGTATTCCGGGGGGAATTTTTCGGGGAGTCCGGAGGGATTTTCCCGGGGTATCCGGGGTGATTTTACGAGGAATTCCGGGGGGATTTTCCCGAGTGTTCCGGGGGGATTTCCTCGGGGATTACGGGATGATTTTCTCGGGCAATTCCGGGGGATGTTCTCGGGTATTCGGGGGCCATTATCTCGGTGATTCCGGGGAGATTTTCTCGGGGATTCCGAGATTATTTTCCCGGGGAATTCATGGGGATTTTCCCGGGGATTCCGGGGGGATTTTCACTGGGATTCCGGGGCGATTTTCTCAGGGAATTCCGGGGGATTTTCTCGGGAATTCCGGGAGGATTTTCAGGAGTATTCCGGGGGATTTTCCCGAGTATTCCGGGGGGATTTTTTCGGGGATTCCGGGGGATTTTCTCGGGAATTCCGGGAGGATTTTCAGGAGTATTCCGGGGGGATTTTCTCAGGGATTCAGGGGAGATTTTATCGGGGATTCCGGGGGGATTTTTCCCGGGAAATCCGGGGGGATTTTCCCCGCGATTCCAGGGGGATTTTCCAGGGGATTCCGGGCATATTTTCTCGGGGATTCCTGGGGGATTTTCCAAGGGATTCCATGGGGATTATCCAGGGGATTCCAGGGGGATTTTATCGGGGATACCTGGGGGATTTTCCAGGGAATTCCGGGGGATTTTCTCGGGAATTCCGGGAGGATTTTCAGGAGTATTCCGGGGGGATTTTCCCGAGTATTCCGGGGGGATTTTTTCGGGGCGTCCGGGGGGATTTTCCCGGGGATTCCGAGGGGATATTCCCGGGGAATTCCGGGGGGATTTTCTCCGGGATTCGGGGGGGATTTTCCAGGGGTTACAGCGAGGAATTTCCCGGGGAATTCCCGGTGGATTTTCCAGGGGATTCCGGGTGGATTTTCTCGGGGATTCCGGGGGGATTTTGCCGAGTATTCCGGGGGGATTTTCACGTGGATTCCGGGGGGATTTTCTCGAGGATTTCGGGAGGATTTTCCCGGAGATACCGGGTCGATTTTCTCGGGGATTCCGGGAGGATTTTCCCGAGTATTCCGGGGGGATATTCTCGGGGATTCCGGGGGGATTTTCCCGAGTATTTCGGGGGGGTTTTCTCGGGGATTCCGTGGGGATTTCCCCGGGGATTCTGGGGGGATTTTCCCGAGTATTCCGGGAGGATTTTGTCGGGGATTCCGGGGGGATTTTCTGGGGGATTCCGGGGGGATTTTATAGGGGGTTCCTGGGGGATATTCCCGGGGATTCCGGGGGGATTTTATCGGGGATTCCGGGGAGATTTTATCGGGGATTCCGGGGGGATTTTTCCCGGGAAATCCGGGGGGATTTTCCCCGCGATTCCAGGGGGATTTTCCAGGGGATTCCATGGGGATTATCCAGGGGATTCCAGGGGGATTTTCTCGGGGATTCAGGGGGGATTTTCCCGGGGATTCCGGGGGGATTTTCACTGGGATTCCGGGGCGATTTTCTCAGGGAATTCCGGGGGATTTTCTCGGGAATTCCGGGAGGATTTTCAGGAGTATTCCGGGGGGATTTTCCCGAGTATTCCGGGGGGATTTTTTCGGGGAGTCCGGGGGGATTTTCCCGGGGATTCCGGAGGGATTTTCCCAGGGAATTCCTGGAAGAATTTCTCGGGTTTTCCGGGGCGATTTTCCCGAGGAATCCGGGGGGATTTTCTCGGGGATTCCGGGGGGATTTTGCCGAGTATTCCGGGGGGATTTTCTCGAGGATTTCGGGAGGATTTTCCCGGAGATACCGGGTGGATTTTCTCGGGGATTCCGGGAGGATTTTCCCGAGTATTCCGGGGGGATATTCTCGGGGATTCCGGGTGGATTTTCCCGAGTATTTCGGGGGGGTTTTCTCGGGGATTCCGTGGGGATTTCCCCGGGGATTCCGGGGGGATTTTCCCGGGGATTCCGTGGGGATTTCCCCGGGGATTCCGGGGGGATTTTCCCGAGTATTCCGGGAGGATTTTGTCGGGGATTTCCGGGGGATTTTCTCGTGGATTCCGGGACGATTTTCCCGAGGAATTCCGGGGGATTTCCCCGGGGATTCCGGGGGGATTTTCCCGAGTATTCCGGGAGGATTTTGTCGGGGATTCCGGGGGGATTTTCTGGGGGATTCCGGGGGGATTATATAGGGGGTTCCTGGGGGATATTCCCGGGGATTCCGGGGGGATTTTATCGGGGATTCTGGGCATATTTTCTCGCGGATTCCGGGGGGATTTTCTCAGGGATTCCGGGGAGATTTTATCGGGGATTCCGGGGGGATTTTTCCCGGGAAATCCGGGGGGATTTTCCCGAGTATTCCGGGGGGATTTTTTCGGGGAGTCCGGGGGGATTTTCCCGGGGATTCCGAGGGGATATTCCCGGGGAATTCCGGGGGGATTTTCTCCGGGATTCCCGGTGGATTTTCCAGGGGATTCCGGGTGGATTTTCTCGGGGATTCCGGGGGGATTTTCCCGAGTATTCCGGGGGGAATTTTTCGGGGAGTCCGGAGGGATTTTCCCGGGGTATCCGGGGTGATTTTACGAGGAATTCCGGGGGGATTTTCCCGAGTGTTCCGGGGGGATTTCCTCGGGGATTACGGGATGATTTTCTCGGGCAATTCCGGGGGATGTTCTCGGGTATTCGGGGGCCATTATCTCGGTGATTCCGGGGAGATTTTCTCGGGGATTCCGAGATTATTTTCCCGGGGAATTCATGGGGATTTTCCCGGGGATTCCGGGGGGATTTTCCCGAGTATTCCAGGAGGATTTTGTCGGGGATTTCCGGGGGATTTTCTCGTGGATTCCGGGACGATTTTCCCGAGGAATTCCGGGGGGATTTTCTCGGGGATTCCCGGGGGATTTTCCCGGGGAATTCCGGGGGGATTTTCTCGGGGATTCCGGGGGGATTTTCCCGGGGATTCCGGGGGGATTTTCCGGGGTTTCCGGGGGAATTTTCCAGGGGATTCGGGGCCGATTTTCGCGGGGATTCTGGGGGGATTTTCCCTGGGATTGCGGGGGGAATTTTCCCTGGTAATTCCAGGGGATTTTCCCGGGGATCTCGGGGTGAGTATCTCGGGGATTCGGGGGGCATTTTCCGGGGATTCCGGGGCGATTTTCCAGGGGATTCCGGGCATATTTTCCCGAGTATTACGGGCGAATTTTCTCGGGGATTCCGGGGAGATTTTCTTCGGGATTCCGGGGGGGCTTTCACGGGGATTTCTGGGGGATTTTCGCCTGGATTCCGGGGGGATTTTCTCGCGGATTCCGGGGGGATTTTCCAGGGGAATTTCGGGGGATTTTCTCGGGGATTCCGGGGGGATTTTCCATCGGACGCCGGGTTGATTTTCCCGGGGACTCCGGGGGATTTTCTCGGGGATTTCTGGAGGATTTTCCCGGGGATTCCGGGCGGATTTTCTCGTGGATTCCGGGAGGATTTTCCCGGGGAATTCCGAGGGATTTTCAGGGGAATCCGGGGGGATTTTCTCGGGATTCCGGGGGGATTTTCTCGGGGATTCAGGGGGGATTTTCCAGGGGATTCCGGGGGGATTTTCTCGGGGATTCCGGGGAGATTTTCTCGCGTATTCCCGGGGCATTTTCCTGGAGATTCCAGGGGGATTTTATCGGGGATTCCGGGGGGATTATCCAGGGGATTCCGGGGGGATTGTCCAGGGGATTCCGGGGGGTTTTTCCAGCGGATTCCGGGGGGATTTTCCCGAGTATTCCGGGGGGAATTTTTCGGGGAGTCCGGAGGGATTTTCCCGGGGTATCCGGGGTGATTTTACGAGGAATTCCGGGGTGATTTTACGAGGAATTCCGGGGGGATTTCCTAGGGGATTACGGGATGATTTTCTCGGGCAATTCCGGGGGGATTTCCTCGGTGATTCCGGGGAGATTTTCTCGGGGATTCCGGAGGGATTTTCCCAGGGAATTCCTGGAAGAATTTCTCGGGTTTTCCGGGGCGATTTTCCCGGGGAATCCGGGGGGATTTTCTCGGGGATTCCGGGGGGATTTTGCCGAGTATTCCGGGGGGATTTTCACGTGGATTCCGGGGGGATTTTCTCGAGGATTTCGGGAGGATTTTCCCGGAGATACCGGGTGGATTTTCTCGGGGATTCCGGGAGGATTTTCCCGAGTATTCCGGGGGGATATTCTCGGGGATTCCGGGGGGATTTTCCCGAGTATTTCGGGGGGGTTTTCTCGGGGATTCCGTGGGGATTTTCTCGGGGATTCCGGGGGAATCTTCCAGGGGATTCGGGGCGGATTTTCTCGGGGATTCCGGGGAGATTATCCCGGGGATTTCGGGGAGATTTTCTGGGGGATTCCTGGGGGATTTTCTCGGGGATAGCGGACGGATTATCACGGGGATTCCGGGATGAGTTTCTCGGGGAATTCAGGGGGATTTTCCCGGGGAATTCCGGGGGATTTTCTCGGGGATTCCGGGGGGATTTTCCCGGGGATTCCCGGGGATTTTCTCTCGGATTTTTTTCCCCAATTTTTCAAGCATTTTTTCCCGCAATTTTCGTGGATTTATCCCAAATTTTCCCCATTTCTCACTGATTTTTTTCCCCATTTCTCAATGATTTTTGCCCCAATTTATCAAAGATTTTTTTCCCCATTTCTCACTGATGTTTTTCCCCATTTTCCCCCCATTTCTCACTGATTTTTATCCCCCATTTTTCAATGATTTTCCCCCATTTCTCTCTGATTTTTTCCCCATTTCACCATGATGTTTTCCCCATTTCTCACTGATTTTTCCGTTGATTTTTCATGGATTTTTCCCCCCATTTTTCGTGGATTTTTTCCCCATTTTTCCCCATTTCTCACTGATTTTTTCCCCCATTTATCACTCCTTTTTCCCCATTTTTCCCCATTTCTCACTGATTTTTTCCGCCATTTTTCATGGATGTTTCCCCCAATTTTCATGGATATTTCCTGATTTTCCCCCCCATTTCTCACTGATATTTGCCCCTATTTCTCTCTGAATTATTCCACCCATTTTTCATGCATTTTCCCGCCCATTAATCACTGATTTTTTCCCCATTTCTCACCGACTTTTCCCCCCATTTCTCACTGATTTTTATCCCCCACTTCTGACTGATTTTTCCCAATTTTTCGTTGATCTTTTTCCCCATTCCTCACCGATTTTTCCCCCATTTCTCTCTGATTTTTCCATCATTTTTCATGGTTTTTCCCCCCCATTTCTCACTGATTTTACCCCATTTCTCATTGATTTTATTAATGTTTGTATTTCTATTTATGTTTATATTTATATTTATTATTATTGTTTTGCATGTTTATGTTTATGTTTATGTTTATGTTTATGTTTATGTTTATATCTATGCAGGTTAACGTTTGTGCATGTTTATGTCTATGTTTATATTTATGCATATTTATTTTTATGCCGGCGAACGCGGGCAGGCGTTTTATGTAGTCCCCTATCCGCCGGGGTCCTAGAGAGGCCGCCATCTTGAGTGTGTCCGCACTCTCAAAATGGCGCCTCGGGCGGCACCCCGCCTGACCTGCCAAAAATGGCGGCAGAAAGGGCGGGAAAAAATCAGGACCCCGGTGTGTAGGCATAAGATGCCTGATTACATCGCCGACGCCGATCCGCTCGCCGACAATTTTCCCGGACGTGTCAGAGTGTGCCGACAACGGCGGCGCGGTCCGCGGTGCCGCGGGCGTGAGGGCGCCGGCGGGCGCGGGCAGGCGTTTTACGTAGACGCCTATCCTCCGGGGTCCTAGAGAGGCCGCCATCTTGAGTGTGTCCGCACTCTCAAAATGGCGGCTCGGGCGGCACCCCCGCCTGACCTTCCCAAAATGGCGGCAGAAAGGGCGGGAAAAAATCAGGACCCCGGTGTGTAGGCATAAGATGCCTGATTACATCGCCGACGCCGATCCGCTCGCCGACAATTTTCCCGGATGTTTCAGAGCGTGCCGACAACGGCCGCGCGGTCCGCGGTGCCGCGGGCGTGAGGGCGCCGGCGGGCGCGGGCAGGCGTTTTATGTAAACGCCTATCCGCCGGGGTCCTAGAGAGGCCGCCATCTTGAGTGTGTCCGCACTCTCAAAATGGCGGCTCGGGCGGCACCCCGCCTGACCTTCCCAAAATGGCGGCAGAAAGGGCGGGAAAAAATCAGGACCCCGGTGTGTAGGCATAAGATGCCTGATTAAATCGCCGACGCCGATCCGCTCGCCGACAATTTTCCCGGATGTTTCAGAGCGTGCCGACAACGGCCGCGCGGTCCGCGGTGCCGCGGGCGTGAGGGCGCCGGCGGCCGCGGGCAGGCGTTTTATGTAAACGCCTATCCGCCGGGGTCCTAGAGAGGCCGCCATCTTGAGCGTGTCCGCACTCTCAAAATGGCGGCTCGGGCGGCACCCCGCCTGACCTTCCCAAAATGGCGGCAGAAAGGGCGGGAAAAAATCAGGACCCCGGTGTGTAGGCATAAGATGCCTGATTACATCGCCGACGCCGATCCGCTCGCCGACAATTTTCCCGGACGTTTCAGAGTGTGCCGACAACGGCCGCGCGGTCCGCGGTGCCGCGGGCGTGAGGGCGCCGGCGGGCGCGGGCAGGCGTTTTATGTAAACGCCTATCCGCCGGGGTCCTAGAGAGGCCGCCATCTTGAGCGCTGCCGCAGGGCTGGGTCCCGGCCCGCGGGCCCTTCCGCCATCCTGAGAGGGGCACCGTGCAGTACCCGCCTGTGTCCACACGGCGGCAGCACTGCCGCCCAACTCAGCCCGGCACTGCCGCCCTGTCAGGGACAGCCAGAGAAGGGAGAGAGTTCCAAGCACCAGAGTCCCCACCCGTCATAAAATCCTCTCAATGAACGCCCCAAAAAAACCCCGACCCAAACTAAAAATGCCCTGCCTCTGACCAAATGAAAAAAAAACCCTTTTATATATAGAAATCATCTATTTTTTAATATTTAATTTATAGTCATAATCTAGACATATTTCATATATTCAATTTAATTGCTATTCTATTTATCATATATACAATATTCTTTTATTATTCATTATATACATAGATTTATATTACTAATGTTATTTCTATTTTATCTATATCCATCTATATTTGTAGGTTCATAGTTTTTAATATTATTTATTTAAAAGCTCTGCCTCTAACCAAATAGAAACAAAAAACTCCATTATTTTAAATTCTATTTGAATATATTTTTTTATTTAGTTTTCATATTTATATCTGTAGATTTATATGTCTATATTGTGTATTCTATATTTATATACTATTTAACGTATTTTTACTAGTATATTAATATACTAGATGCTATTTACATTCTATTATAACATACTATTTAATAGAACATATTAAAATCGATAAATTATTTATATTACATACTACATACATGTATTTTATATTTATATTTATTTCTATAGATTTATACTTACATATATATATGCATATATAGTTATAATAATTTTATGTCAGTATCTATTTTTGCATATTTGTATATTTTTGCCTATATTATTTATATTATTTATTAAAAACCCTCCTCTAACCAAATAAAAAACAATAAAAAATTCCTTTTAAAGTCTAAATATTTATATATTTCTATTTTCATAACATAATATAATGTAATGTAATATATTTATATATTGGTTTCTTATATTTGCTTCTATATTTTTATTCTTTATCTTTTCTATTTACAGTATCTATAAAAAAACCCTACCTCTAGCCAAACACAAACCAATAAAACATTCCTTTTAGACTATATTTAGCTATTTTTTAAGGTTCTGTTTTTCATGCATTCTACACCCACCCCTCCCTCTCAATGTTCTGGCACCCACCAGGACCCCCCCCCATGCCCGACTCACCTGCTCCTCCAGCGCAGCCCGGCTCCCTCTCCCAGGGACCTTGGGGTGCCCCAAACCACGTCGGAGCCCCCCTCAGCCTTTTTTCCTCACCCCAAAGAAGGCACAGAACGACTCCTTTAATGAAGTTGTTTTAACAATTGTAAGGCTAGAGCTTTTGGTATCCACTGCTTGCCATCCCTTGTAAACCAATTTTTTTCTTCTTTCTTCTGCAGCTTAATAAACCTCTTTTTTTCCCCATAGTTTTCCAAATGCATGTATTACCGCATATGCATATTTAGAATCAGTAAATATATTTAATGTCTTGTCCTGCTATAATTCACAGGCTCTCACAAGCGTGTGCAGCTCTGCTGTCTGAGCTGACCAGGTGGCTGGTAACCTCCCCCCTTCCTTTAATTGCTTTCCATTAACGATAGAGTATCCTGTAAATCATGAAGAATGGGGGGGAAAAATCAGTGAGAAATGGGAAAAAAAATCCATGAAAAATGGGGGGAACAAATCAGTGAGCAACGGGGAAAAGTGGGGAAAAGTTAATTGAGAAATGGGGAAAAAATCAGTGAGAAATGGGGAAAAAAATCCCTGAAGAATGGGGAAAAAAAATCAGTGAGAAATGGGGAAAAGTGGGGAAAAAATCCGTGAGAAATGGGGGAAAAATCAGTGAGAAATGGGTGGGGAAATTCCATGAAAAATGGCGAAAGAAATCAGTGAGAAATGGGGAAAAATGGGTAAAAAATCAGTGCGAAATGGGGGGGGGGGGAATCAATGAGAAATCGGGGGAAAAACATAAGTAAGAAACGGGGGGGAAAAATCCATGAAAAATGGGGAAAAATCAGTGGGAAATGGGGATAAATCTGGAAAAAATCCATGAAAAATGGGGGAAAATATCAGTGAGAAATGGGGGGAAAATGGGGAAAAAGTCAGTGAGAAATGGGGAAAAATCAGTGAAAAACGGGGGGAAAACTCCATGAAGAATGGGAAAAAAAAATCAGTGAGAAATGGGGAAAAAAATCCCTGAAAAATGGGGGGAAATATCAGTGAGAAATGGGAAAAAATGGGGAAAAAAATCATTGATAAATCGGGGGAAAAATCAGTGTGAAAGGGGGGGGAAAAATCGGATCGGGGACGTGGACCGGGACTGGGGTCGGGGACCGGGACGGGGAAATGGGACAGGGACCGGGATCGCGGACGGGGACCTGGGACAGGGACCGGAACCGGGATCGGGGACGGGGACTGGAGACAGGGACCGGGACCGGGATCGGGGACGGGGACTGGAGACAGGGACCAGGACCGGGATTGGGGACTGGGACCAGGACCGTGATCGGGTTCCGGGACGGGGAACTGGGACTGGGACCAGGATCGGGGACCGGAAACCGGGGACTGGGACCGGGACCAGGACTGGGGACGGGGGACTGGGGACAGTGACCGGGACTGCAATCGGCACCGCCCCCCGAAACCGCTCCCGGAACCGCTCCCCGGGCTACCCCGGCACGGCGACCGGGAACGCCCCCGGCACCGCCCCCGGTGCCGCCCCCGGCACTGCCCCGGCACCGCCCCGGGTAGCGCCCCCGGCACCGCCCCCGGGGCGGGCCGCCGAACGCACGCGATGACGCGCGGGGGGGCGGGACGGCGCGGGGGCGGTGACGCGCTTCATGCCAGGAGCAGGGCCCGGGTGCGACGAAGACGGGAGCGGGACGACCCGATACCGCGCGGGGGCCGCGGGCCCGGCGGAGCCCGGCCCGCTGGGTAGGGGCCGCCAATGGCACCGGGGCTTCTGCTTCGGTTTCTGTCCGTGTCGGCGGGGGAGGCCCCAGCCAGCGGTGCCCCTCTCCCTCGGCGACACGGGCGTGGAACTCGGCATCGGGCGCTGCATCGCCGCGGACAGCAGGGGGCGCACGGGTACCGATACTGCCATGGGGCCCAGCGCTGCTCTCCTGCTCCGCCGCCAGGCGGCGCTGCGCTGCCGTCCTGCCGCGCCTCCGGGCACGCTCGGTTTCCTCGGGACCCTCGGGACCGGCCGGGACGCGGGGACTGCCCGTGCGGACCCGGGGACCCCGGGCCCCGCCTGTCCCGCCGCTGCGGAGGCGGGGGATGCTTTATGGGACTGCCCGAGCTGGCGGTGCCGGGTCTGGGGCGTTGGGGCGCGCCTTGGGGGGCTGCGGGTGCGCTCGTTTCCTCTTCTGCATGGCCTTCTGTGTGAGCATCTCTCGTTGCGACTGCTCTTGGAGAGTCAAACCCCTCCTCCTAAGTGGTCTCAGGAGCCTGGCAGGGTGAGTTTTGTTTCACAGGGAGAGAAAGGGCCACTGGTCGTGTCCAGAGACCTGTGCACCCAGCCAGGTTTCTGCCTGATAAAATTCCAAATGGATGAGGATTTCTCCCAGCCCCAAGCTGCCCCCACCTGTAACCCTGGCTGCCTTTGGGGTGCCCAAAGCCTCCTCTGTGCAGATCTCAGGAACCTGGGAGGGTGTGAACAATGTTGCACAGGGAAAAACCCCACAGATTTTATCTCCGGGCCTGGGGCCAGGAGCAGGCATTTGCGTGCTATAATTCCAGAAGGAGCACGGTGTCTCCCAGACCCAAGCCGCATCCAGTTGTGACCCAGCTGCTCTTGGAGTGCCAAAAGCCTCCTCGTAGCTGATCTCAGGAACCCTGGAAGGGTGAGTTTGGTTTCACAGGGAAAAGGCCTCAGTTTGTGTCCAGAGATCAAATAAGGGACTCTGCTTTTCCTCTAGTTCTCCTTCCTGTTTTCACCTGGGCTAGAAGGATGGGCATGGCCTGTATTTCTCATATCAAAGTGATGTTACTAAATTTGTCCAGAAGTTCTGATTATTATTTTTATTAGTAGTAGTAATTTTCTGATAGAAAACACTCTCATTTTGCCTTTCCCACGTTGTTTCCAGGTGCTGCCCAGGATGGACATCTGTGGTCTCAGACAGTGATTCCCGAGGAGCAAGGAAAGCCTTTTCCTCACCTGCACAGTTCAGGTGGATGGGACAGAATTGGTGTGGCCTGACAAGGCAGGAAAAGCTGTCTGTGTTCTGGAGTGCCTTGAAAGCTTTCTCCGTCAGGTTTGGAAGGGGTTTCTCTTTGGGATTTCTTGTGATGCAGCACCACGGGTATCCCTTTGTGCCAAGTCCAGTGCTAAAGGATTGAAGAACTGACAAGTGGGGTCTGGGATGAAAATGCCGCTAATAAAATTAAGCAAAGAATACAATAAGAGAAATGAGCATCCTTTTAATGTCTGAAATAGTTAGGAATAAAAATGCTGGAAAAGGGCACTCTGAATTGGTGTCACTTGTCATGGATAAAACCCCAGAGTGAGGAATCAGAGCAGAAGTTGAGAGCTGGAATCCTTCTGCAGTCGACTTAATTTTCTTTTCCTCCTCTCTTTCAGGACAGGAAGAATCACGACTCTCCTGCCATCTTTGCCAAGAGCTGTGGTGTTTGATCAGCCAAAGCCCAGAGGCTTCAGCACCAGAGGTCTGAGCCTGGAGGGCTCCTGGTGCTGCCCGTGCTGTGGGCTATGTCAGAGGATGCAGGGTTCCTCTTTGCCTCCCTGCTGGGATTAACTGCCATGGGAATGTGGGATCTGGGTGAAACTCCAGCTCTCCTGGTGTTCAGGGGAGCAAGGTCTGAGGGACTCCTCTCTGGGGATGTGCGGTGAAGGACTGAATAGTGTGGAAGGAGAGTATTTATAAACTGTATCACTGTTTCTCCCAAAATTGGGGTGGAGCACTGATGGGGGCGCTTGGGTTTGGTCTGGGCCGGCTATTCTTTGTGCAATTTTAAAATTCTCTTGTATGATTTACTGTCCGGTATCTTTCTAACAAAAGCTGACATAAATTTAGATTAAGGATTAGAACTTGGCTCCATTCATTGCAAACATTTGACAAGGCTGGAGGACTGGGGTGGTGACTGCTCTCAGGAAAGGTTACTTATTAATACTGTGTCAGATTTCCCGCAGTGACTGTCAGGCCTGCATGGCTGTGAGTTCGTGCTCTTCTCACTGGGGAAATAAGTTCAGCAAAATTAGAAATGTTAGAAAAATCCAGCCAAAAATTCCACCTCTGTACCCCCTAAGTTTTCCCAGTTTTTTCCCAGCTAGGAGCTGCACAGAAGTCAGGCAGGGGAAGTGACAACAGGGAACAGCTGAAAAATTCAAAGGCACAAAGAGGAAAGGGGAAAGGTTTCAGAAAACAATTCTATGGTCTAAGAATAATTTCTGATTCCCTACTGAGAAGAACACGAACTCACAGCCATTCAGGCCTGACAGTCCCCTGCAAAGAGAGCTCAGCACACATCCACAGAGGCAAGTCCAGCATCTTAAATGAAAAAATAAAAATAAAAACCAGAAGAAAAAGGTGATTTCTTTTGCTTCAGAGTTATTTCAAGTTCTTAAAGCCCAAGCAACATTTGCTCTTGATTTTGGTTGGGTGAATCATGAGAGCAGTGGGCACGGGTCATGCCATTCATTGAGCAGAAAACCCGGGGTCATTTAGAGGGGACACAAGAACTGTTTGTGTAGCGACCTCGGGCTGCAGAGGGGCAGGAGAAAGGCCAAGGGAGCTCCCTGGGGCCACCAGGGCCTGTGGGGAACAGAATGGGCGCTTGGATGACCAGTGGAGGTGAGGAGTGGATCTGAGTTCATCTACAGGGAAATAAGGAGGGGATACTCTGGAGTGAAAAGCTGAGGTGATGAGTTCACCCACCTGGGCACGAGTTGTGTTTGCACAAAGTGGGACCAGAGGTGAAGGTCAATCCAAAGTCGATCCTGCTTGACCTCTGAATTCCAGGATAAGTTTTACAAGCTGCCAAATGAGGGAGTAAAAAGACACAAAAATGAAACCGAGAGCATTCATGAGGTTCCTGGGAGTCCATTACACAGTTGTCATAGAATTCTTAATGAGTTTTGAGCTTTTAATGACAACAATTCAGTACTTTCTTTGGATTATTCACTGTGTAGGATTTGGGGTTTATCTGGATTTTAAAGGCCTCGTGGTGGCCCTGACACTGCTCAGGAGCTGGTAGGAAAAGCAGGGTCAGAGCTCCTGGCAGGCACAGGGTGTTTTTCCCAGAGTGGACTGTGGAGGAATTGTTTGGGCCTTGGATTGTCCCTCTGGGTGATGCCAGTTGCTGTGATTTGTGTAATTCCATACATTTAACTCCCAATACTTCCCAGCCCAGGAGCTTGAGCTGACAGGGCAGCACACAGATTGTTCTCTGTGCTGTGCCCCGATTTGGGGTTGGCTGTCAGCTTTGCTAGCTCCCGTGAATTATGCCCATAGCCCCGAATTCCCTGCTCAATTCCCACTGCCATAACCTCACAGCGCCTCATGGAGTGGGGATATACTGTGGCAGGAAGCTCAGCAGCATCGGCACAGGGACAGGTGTATATTCCAAAGAATTTGCTGTTTCAAACCCTCATCCCGCAGCCCCGCCGATGTCCCTGGGGGGCACTTGACAGAGTTACCTGGATTTCAGCTGATTTCACCCCCCCGAGCTCGGGCTCCAGGTGATCTTTTCAAGCAGGAGAAGGCAGGGGCCGGAGGCGCTCGTGGCCCGTGCCGAGGCAGTCCCTGGGGCCACGAGAGGACATCTCTCCCTGCAGAATTTCAGTTCTTTCCAGAGCCTCAGCAGTGACAGAGGACAAAGAGGAAGATGAGGAGGAGGAAGAAGGGGGAGAGGGTTTGAGAGGAGGGGAAGCCCAAATCCGTGCTGTGTGCGGAGCTCCGACAGCACGCTGCAGCCCGCAGCTCAGTGTGAGCACGGGGCAGAGAAGGCGATTTCTGGGCATTCAATCACCCTGAGGCGGGCCCGGCACCGCCCCTGCAGCACCGTCCCCAGCACAGCTCGGTACCGCTCCGGGATCACCCGGCCCCGCCCCCGGTGCCGCCCGGGACCACTGGGGACCGCCCCTAAAGCACCGCCCCGGCCCCGCCCGGTCCCGTCCCCGGGACCTCCGTGCCCCGCCTCGCCAAGCCCCGGCTCCGCCCCGAGCCTGCCCGGGCTGCGCCGGGGACCATCGCTGGCGGCCCCGCCCCTCTCCCCCGGGCCGAAGCGGGCTGAAGGAGATGTCCGCACGATTGGAAACGCCGCCGAAAATCGCACCCGTGGCATCGGTGTCGGCGTCGTGCGCAGGCATCCCACTAGAGCGAGCGGGCTCCTTGCTGTGCCCCCCTCCTTTTGCAGCCAGAGTTAGAAGGTCGGGGAGCGACACCCGAGCCGCCATCTTGGGAGAGGCAGGCGCGCAGTACCGCGCTCTGCCCACAGGGTGGCGCTTGGGAGACAGGCAAGGGATGGAATCAAGGAGTGTCCCAATCCTTGAGGAAATCCCCCGGAAATGAACGCCCCAAAAAACCCCGACCAGAACTGACAAACCTCCTGCCTCTGTATGAGTGCAAAGGGTGTGCAAGGAGTGTGCAAATAGTGTGCATTAGCAATCGATCGGCAGGCATTGGCAATCGATCGCCGATCTAATCGATCGGCAGGCGCGATCAATCGATCGCCGATCTAATCGATCGGCAGGCGCGATCAATCGATCGCCGATCTAGTCGATCGGCAGGCATTAGCAATCGATCGCCGATCTAATCGATCGGCAGGCATTAGCAATCGAGCGCCGATCTAATCGATCGGCAGGCATTAGCAATCGAGCGCCGATATAATCGATCGGCAGGCATTAGCAATCGAGCGCCGATCTAATCGATCGGCAGGCGCGATCAATCGATCGCCGATCTAATCGATCGGCAGGCATTAGCAATCGATCGCCGATCTAATCGATCGGCAGGCGCGATCAATCGATCGCCGATCTAATCGATCGGCAGGCATTAGCAATCGATCGCCGATCTAATCGATCGGCAGGCGCGATCAATCGATCGCCGATCTAATCGATCGGCAGGCATTAGCAATCGAGCGCCGATATAATCGATCGGCAGGCATTAGCAATCGAGCGCCGATCTAATCGATCGGCAGGCGCGATCAATCGATCGCCGATCTAATCCATAGGCACGCATTAGCTATCGATCGCCGATCTGATTTTTCCCGCCATTTTTCATGGATTTTTTCCCCCATTTCTTACTGATTTTTCCCCAATTTTTCATGCATTTTTTCCCGCAATTTTCGTGGATTTTTTCCCATATTTTCCCCATTTCTCACTGATTTTTTTCCCCCATTTCTCAATGATTTGTTTCCCCAATTTATCAAAGATTTTTTTTCCCCATTTCACCATGATGTTTCCCCCATTTCTCACTGATTTTTTCCCCCATTTCTCACTGATTTTTTCCCCCCATTTTTCCATGGATATTTCCCGATTTTCCCCCCCATTGCTCACTGATTTTTGCCCCCATTTCTCTCTGAATTTTCCCCCCATTTTCCATGCATTTTTCCCCCCATTAATCACTGATTTTTTTCCCCATTTATCACTGATATTTGCCCCCATTTCTCTCTGAATTTTTCCTTCCATTTTTCATGCATTTTTCCCCCCATTAATCACTGATTTTCTCCCCATTTATCACTGATTATTGCCCCCATTTTTCACTTATTTTTTCCCCACAGCATCGGCCACCACAGCACGAGCGACAACAGCTCGCTCTGTTCCCGCCATTGCCCATGGATTGTTTCCCTGTTTTCCATGGATTTTTTCCCCATTTCTCACTGATTCCCCCCCCCCCCCCATTTCTCACTGAATATTCCCCCATTTTTCATCGACTTTTCCCCCAATTACCACTGATTTTTCCCCCATTTCTCGCTGATTTTGTCCCAAATTTTCCCCCATTTTTCATGGATTTTTTTTCCCCCATTTCTCACTGATTTTTCCCCCATTTCTTAATGACTTTTCCCGCCATTCGTCACGGATTTTTTCCCCCATTTCTCAATTATTTTTTCCCCCACTTTTCCCCGTTTCTCACTGATTTATTCCCCCATTTTTA
>NW_028276378.1:0-22500 GCF_052056855.1 Sturnus vulgaris
AATCCCCGATAAAATCCCCCTGGAATCTCCAGGAAAATGCCCCGGGAATACGTGAGAAAATCTCCCCGGAATCCCCGAGAAAATCCCCCCGGAATCCCGTGGAAAATCCCCCCTGAATCCCCGAGAAAATCCCCCCGGAATTCCCGAGAAAATCCCCCCGGATTCCCCTGAAAATCCCTCGGAATTCCCCGGGAAAATCCTCCCGGAATCCAAGAGAAAATCCTCCCGGAATCCAAGAGAAAATCCTCCCGGAATCCACGAGAAAATCCGCCCGGAATCCCCGGAAAATCCTCCAGAAATCCCGAGAAAATCCCCCGGAGTCCCCGGGAAAATCAACCCGGAATCGCCGGGAAAATCCCCCCAGAATCCACGAGAAAATCCGCCCGGAATCCCCGGAAAATCCTCCAGAAATCCCCGAGAAAATCCCCCGGAGTCCCCGGGAAAATCAACCCGGAATCGCCGGGAAAATCCCCCCAGAATCCCCGAGAAAATCCCCCGGAATTCCCCTAGAAAATCCCCCCGGACTCCCCGAGAAATTTCCCCCGGAATCCGCGAGAAAATCCCCCCGGAATCCACGCGAAAATCCCCCAGAAATCCCTGTGAAAGCCCCCCCGGAATCCCCAAGAAAATCTCCCCGGAATCCCCGAGAAAATTCGCCCGTAATACTCGGGAAAATATGCCCGGAATCCCCTGGAAAAACCCCCCGGAATCCCCTGGATAATCCCCCCGGAATCCCCGATAAAATCCCCCTGGAATCTCCAGGAAAATGCCCCGGGAATACGCGAGAAAATCCCCCGGAATCCCCTGGAAAATCCCCCCTGAATCCCCGAGAAAAACCCCCCTGAATCCCCGAGAAAATCCCCCCGGATTCCCCTGAAAATCCCTCGGAATCCCCGGGCAAATCTCCCCGGACTCCCCGAGAAAATCCCCCCGGAATTCCCCGGGAAAATCCCCCCGGAATCCCCGAGAAAATCCCCTAGAATTCCCCGGGATAATCCCCCCGGAATCCCCGAGAAAATCCCCCCGCAATCACCGAGAAAATCCCCCCGGAATCGCCGGAATAATCCCCTGGAATTCCCCGGGAAAATCATCCCGGAATCCCCGAGAATATCCCCCCAGGTATCGCCGAGAAAACCCCCCCGGAATTCCTCGTAAATCCCCCCGGAATCCCCGGGAAAATCCCTCCGGACTCCCCGAAAAAATCCCCCGGAATCCCCGAGAAAATCCCCCGGAATTTCCCGGGAAAATCACCCCGGAATCCCCGAGAAAATTCTCCCGAAATACTCGGCAAAATCCCCCAGGAATCCACGGAAAATTCCCCGGAATCCAGGAGAAAATACCCCGGAATCCCCATGAAAATCCCCCCGGAATCTCCGAGAAAATCCCCCGGAATCCCCGCGAATATCCCCCCGGAATCCCCGGGAAAATCCCCATGAATTCCCCGGGAAAATAATCTCGGAATCCCCGAGAAAATCTCCCCGGAATCACCGAGATAATGGCCCCGGAATACCCGAGAACATCCCCCGGAATTGCCCTGAGAAAATCATCCGTAATCCCCGAGAAATCCCCCCGGAACACTCGGAAAATCCCCCGGAATTCCTCGTAAAATCACCCCGGATACCCCGGGAAAATCCCTCGGACTCCCCGAAAAATTCCCCCCGGAATACTCGGGAAAACTCCCCCGGAATCCCCGAGAAAATCCACCCGGAATCCCCTGGAAAATCACCGGGAATTCCCCGGGAAATTCCTCGCTGAAACCCCTGGAAAATCCCCCGGAATCCCGGAGAAAATCCCCCCGGAATTCCCGGGAATATCCCCTCGGAATCCCCGGGAAAATCCCCCGGACTCCCCGAAAAAATCCCCCCGGAATACTCGGGAAAATCCTCCCGGAATTCCCGAGAAAATCCCCCGGAATTCCTGAGAAAATCGCCCCGGAATCCCAGTGAAAATCCCCCCGGAATCCCCGTGAAAATCCCCCAGGAATCCCCGGGAAAATCCCCCAGGTATCCCCGATAAAATCCCCCTGGAATCCCCTGGAAAATCCCCCTGGAATCGCGGGGAAAAAGCCCCCCGCATTTCCCGGGAAAAATCCCCCCGGAATCCCCGATAAAATCTCCCCGGAATCCCTGAGAAAATCCCCCCGGAATCCGCGAGAAAATATGCCCAGAATCCCCGATAAAATCCCCCCGAAATCCCCCAGAAATTCCCCCCGGAATCCCCGACAAAATCCCCCCGGAATTCCCGACAAAATCCTCCCGGAATCCCCAGAAAATCCCCCGGAATCCCCGGAAAATCCCCGCGGAATTCCGGTCCATTTCTGTAGGAGAATAGTTTGTAAGGATAGCGCAGAAGGCACTAGTTGCCAACGAGTTACAGCTGTACTGATTAGCAAGGAGTGGAAACAGCCTTGCCTGCCCAGTGAGGCTGGTTGTTATAAAAGCGTGGGTCAGCTGGCTGCCAGTTTCACTAAGCACAGCTCCAGCTGGAGGTGCAGAGCCTGCTGCAGTGTGGGCTGGAGCCTGCTGGCTGTGCTGCGAGGAGGAAGGGACACGTGGCCGTGCAAGGGATGGACAAGGTGAGAGGATGCTGTGTGTGGGACAGACAGGCTCAGGTGGCTGGGGAAGGGACAGGCTGGGGTTTAGCCAGTCGTACAGAGGAGAGGAGGAGTCGGTGCTGTGTGGAGCTGCCTGTGAGAAAAGGAGTCAGAGTTGCCTCAAAGAAATCTGTGGAGAGAAGGCATGAAAAGTGTGTAATGAAAGACTCATGTTGGTGCCTGTCATGTCTGTCTTGATATAATTGCTACACGTTTTCTCGGAATGCTTGAATTTAGACATAAAATGAAAACTTTATTGTAAGAAAGGAATGCATTTCTCACCAAAGTGGTGTAGGGTGGGGGATCACAACTCCCAGATGGCCTGGAAGCGGAACGGCCACAGGGGTTACTGTAACTGGGCCTCCAGTACCAAAGCCCCAGTGGGTTTAAAGGCTAGAGCTGGGCTGGGATTAGCACGGGCTATGCAGCTGGGCTCATGCACAGGTCTGTCAGCACTCCTACCCGAGGACAGTCCCTCACCTAGGGAGAGGTTCTAGGCCTGGAGATGAGGCTGAGTTGGGAAGGGTGATGAGGACATGGTTAGGGAGGGATGTAAATGCATATCAAAAGACTTAATTTTGAGGGGTGGCAAGCATTAGCTATAAAGCAGTAAGTATTTACAGCTAAAGGCTGGAGGTGGGGGCTGTCTGAGGAGGACAGGACTGTTTAAGGCTGAAGTTGGAAGAGAAACCTTGGTGAAGCTTTTGCGTTAGAAACGGCCTCACCTGCCAAATCAGATTTTTGTCTTCAGGATTGCATGAGTGAGGATGCCACAGCCAAGGAAAAGGTTCAGGTTTGGGAGGCAAAGGCGAGTTAGGCAGGGCTGCAGGGCTGGGGCTTGGCTGTTTCCATACTGCTCAGGGCAGCAAAGGGTAGCTGGCTCACTGGGCCTTGGATCTAGAACTCTTTCTGGAACAAGGTGGAGAGCTGAGGTTCATGCAAGGAAGGGGCCAGGAATTCTTTGTCTGACTGGAAAATGCCAGAGGGGCAGTGTGTGACTCGGATAGGATGATATGTTCGTCTGGCGAGAGTCACAAAAGAATATTTTGGTTTACTGATAACTGGGCAGCTCAGAAGTTACTACTTGACTTAGTTGCTGCTCCCATCTGTTGCACACATAAACAGAGCAAAGCAGACGAATTCTCTCGGAGCCTGAGGTCTTTGACTGGCCCTCCAAAAATGCTGCCCGCTAAAAAACAGACGTGGGGGAGGAAAGTTGTCAGATACAATAGAGCAAGAAAAGGACACGGGCTTCAAAGTGCCCTCCAGCAGACCACGGAAGTGACCTGTCTGGAAGTGAAACCAGCAGTCTGCTTCCCCAGCCTCCTGGAAGCCTCTAACAGCTACACAGGCAGTGAGGGGAGAGAACAATTCAACCTAAAAATAATTTTCAGTAGCGTTCTGCACTGCTGTTAAATATACTGCAACCAGGGAATGTGGTGTGGTGATAACTATTAGGCCTGTAAGTCTGGTAACTGGGGCTTTTAGCTCAAACATCTCGGTATGGCTACTTTGAGCCTTGTAAAAGCTGCGTTAAGTCCAATTTCTTGGGTAGTTCTACTAGCTCTAGCCTTGCTTTTCATCCCCTCAGTAACAAAGCAACTCCCTCTCGAGAATGTTATTTACTTTCCATATGATGTGCCTACCGATTTCTGGAATTGCAAATGTCTTTGGATACATGCGTAAATTGAAGTTTCAAGAAAGCTGTCAAGCTAAAACAAAGGCTTGCCATAATGCAGAAGAAAATGTTTTATGGAAGAACTGAGAGGTCCCTACCTGGGCATAGAATTTGCTATACTAAGGTGTGTTCCAAACGGATCTGCCATCTAAACAAGCAGAAAAATAGTTGGAATGTAGTGAGTTCAATTTAACTATTGCTAGAAATAGGAATTATTAGCAGAGCTTGGAGCATGATATCACTAGCAGCAGTAAGACGCTTTTAGCTTGCTTCTCATAAATTACTTGTAAAAAGCATTTGTACCTAGTGTGTAGCAATTAATATTTCCCCATTTTCTTCCCCCCCGCCCCCCAGTCTCAGGTACTCCTTTTATTTTACCCTTTTCTGTCTTGTAACATCACCTTCCTTTATTTTATTCTATCTTCTGTTCTCAGAACATCGCAGCATCCTCTGTCAATGTGAAAGCATTTGTTCATCCTGTCTTGGAATGGCTGTCAATGTTGCCCTCTTCTGGATCACTTTTTTTTTTTTTTTTTTTTTTTTTTTAACAATATGTTGCTAAATGTCAGGAAAATTAATCCACAAACACCAGCGGTTTATGTCCAAAAAGGAAACAGAGGAGTCCTTTTTGCTTTATTCGAATAAAGGGAGAGGCCATGGGACATTCCCCTGGGATCTCTCAAATTTTTGGAGGACGCAGCCTCCTTTTTATCCTATTTTCCCGGCCGCATTTCCCTCTCTCTTTTCCCATTGGCTGAGGTACTTGAGAGGCACAGACTTCCCGGAACGCCTGATACCTGAAATTCCCCTCTAATGTAGAACCCTCCCTTTTAATTTTTAATTCTTATAGAATTCATAGTTTCCCCCCGTTGCTTCTTTCATCTTTCGATATCCAATTTCATTTATCAGCAGCCCTGCAGTTTGTTTGTAAAGGCAAATATCTCTTTCCATTCATCAATCAGTGGAATCCATCCCATTGTTTCTTTTATCTCTCAGTGCTAGCCTTATCTACAGGCTGATCCACAGCTCATTTGTAAAGACAAATTCAACATTCCTCTCAGCTAATAAATGAGAAGTTAGCTGAAAAAAGTAAAAACTGGATTTTTTTTCCGGTGTGTGTCGGACAATACAGTGGAGAGAATTTGCGGGAGGATGATCGAGGATATCCTATTATAATATCGTTCTCGGCCATTTTACTATTTTAGATCATCAGTTGTATTCTGAAAGAAATCTATTTTAATGATATGTGTACGTTTGCACGAAGTTATAGTTAAATATAGCTTGCGGCTGGGCTCTTTAATGAATAGGGGTATTTTTGGTTTTAATTCAATATTTTATGCTTGTGGTGTGTAGTGTGCTGATTTATTTTTTAATGTTATTTACTACGTGCGCTTTTGTTTTTGAGTGAAGGTAACTTTCTGGATGGCTTTGTATTTGAGGCAGAATGAATTGAAGTAGGTTTTTAAAACTGATTTTTCATATGTACGATGGGGAGTTTAGTAGGGGCAGCTCTGATGGTGGGGGCTTGGTTGTTAATTTTATCAGACGGCTTTTGTTAGATACAGCTTTTAATTCTGGGAAGTTTTGTTTTTCTAATGTCGTGCTTTGAAGGTGGTTTTCGAGGATGTATGGTATAGCTTTATTTTGTTTGTAGATGGTGTATGATAAGGGCTATGGTCTATTTATCTAATGCCATGTTTTTTCATTCAGGTGTTGATAAGGGAGTTCTTGAATGGCGTTTTGTGTTGTTTTTGTTTTTGGTGGGGCGTTGTTTTTAAAGGATACCTTGATAAGGTTTGCCGATGGCGTTCTAGCCTGTAGCATAAGGCATAGGGTAGTTTTTGAATTATTTTGTGGTGGCTTTGATTCTTGCCAGTATGTAGTGTTTGTTTGAGGTAATGCTGTGTAGCTAATTTCTGTTTTCTTATTAATATTAGAATTGGAGTGTTGTAGTATATGGGCTGTTATTATATCCTAGGGGTTCTATTTCTTTGGTTGGATTGTTTTCTAGTTATGGATAATTTTTCTCAAAAAACCATTTTCAGAATTTCAGGCGTGACACAAAAGAACACTCAGATTGCTGGAAGGGAAACGTGTGCCCAGATTGTCTCGAAGCAGTGCTGCTGTCGGTTCTCGTTCAGTTGTGTCTTCTGAAAATGAGACTGTTGTATTCATTGCGCTGTGCTAAACACTTGTCATTCTCCCAATGCCAGGAAACAGATGAAGCTTGAAGAAAGAGGAAGGAATTTGGAAGCGTACAAACAAGCTGAGAAGAGGTTCAGAGATCAGGGTGCTCGCTGGCAGCAGGGGCTGGGGTTAGGGCTGAGCAGGAGCAAAGCCGGAGCGCATCAACCTCACCTCGTGTTTTCTCGGGGGCTTTATGGCCCTGGCAAGAGAGAGATGTTCACTGATGAGTCCCAGGCCGAGCCGTGAGCACAGCATGTTGTGTTGGAGCTGGGGGTTTTTTTTGAGACGTTCAGCAGCCACACTCTCTAGTCAAGAGTCCTGAGGTTTGTTGCTGCTCCACTTTCATCCTCATATCCAGCTTCCAGCCCTTTTCTTCTCTCTGTCCAGTGTGTCTTTTGTGTTCCTTTCTTGTCCTGTGTGCTCCCCATCCCATTCCCGTTCCCTACGGAGGGGGAGGGTGTGGAGACTGGGGGCTCCGACGTGGTTTGGGGCACCCCAAGGTCCCTGGGAAAGGGAGCCGGGCTGCGCTGGAGGAGCAGGTGAGTCGGGCATGGGGGGGGGGGGGGGGGGGGTCATGCTGGGTGCCAGAACATTGAGAGGGAGGGGTGGGTGTAGAATGCATGAAAAACAGAACCATAAAAAATACCTAAATATAGTCTAAAAGGAATGTTTAAATGCTTTTTATTTGGGTAGAGGCACGGTTTTTATAGGTAATATAAAAATAAAATATAAAGAATAGAAATAGATTGGTATACATGTAAAATATAATGAAATCTAAGTAGCAAATATCTATGAAAAATCTAGTGTATAACAGAAATAATGCAAATATAAGAATATGTATAAATATAAAATAGAGCTATGAGAATGGTAATAAGAATGGGGTAAAACATCAGTGAGAAATGGAAAAAAACCACATGAAAAATGGTGGGAAAATCAGTGAGAAATGGAGAAAAATCAGTGAAAAACGGGGGGGGAATCTTTGAAAAACGGGGAAAAAAATCCGTGAGAAATGGGGGAAAAAAAATCCATGAAAAATGGGGGAATAAATCAGTGAGAAACGGGGAAAAGTGGGGGAAAAAATAATTGAGAAATGGGGAAAAAATCAGTGAGAAATGGGGGAAAAGTCGATGAAAAATGGGGGAATATTCAGTGAGAAATGGGGGGGGGGGGGGATCAGTGAGAAATGGGGAAAAAATCCATGGAAAACAGGCAAACAATCCATGGGCAATGGCGGGAACAGAGCGAGCTGTTGTCGCTCGTGCTGTGGTGGCCGATGCTGTGGGGAAAAAATAAGTGAAAAATGGGGGCAATAATCAGTGATAAATGGGGAGAAAATCAGTGATTAATGGGCGGAAAAATGCATGAAAAATGGAAGGAAAAATTCAGAGAGAAATGGGGGCAAATATCAGTGATAAATGGGGAAAAAAATCAGTGATTAATGGGGGGAAAAATGCATGGAAAATGGGGGGAAAATTCAGAGAGAAATGGGGGCAAAAATCAGTGAGCAATGGGGGGGAAAATCGGGAAATATCCATGGAAAAATGGGGGGAAAAAATCAGTGAGAAATGGGGGAAAAAATCAGTGAGAAATGGGGGAAACATCATGGTGAAATGGGGGAAAAAAATCTTTGATAAATTGGGGAAACAAATCATTGAGAAATGGGGGAAAAAATCAGTGAGAAATGGGGAAAATATGGGAAAAAATCCACGAAAATTGCGGGAAAAAATGCATGAAAAATTGGGGAAAAATCAGTAAGAAATGGGGGAAAAAATCCATGAAAAATGGCGGGAAAAATCAGATCGGCGATCGATAGCTAATGCGTGCCTATGGGTTAGATCGGCGATCGATTGATCGCGCCTGCCGATCGATTATATCGGCGATCGATTGCTAATGCCTGCCGATCGATTAGATCGGCGATCGATTGATCGCGCCCGCCGATCGATTAGATCGGCGATCGATTGCTAATGCCTGCCGATCGATTAGATCGGCGATCGATTGATCGCGCCTGCCGATCGATTATATCGGCGATCGATTGCTAATGCCTGCCGATCGATTAGATCGGCGATCGATTGCTAATGCCTGCCGATCGATTAGATCGGCGATCGATTGATCGCGCCTGCCGATCGATTAGATCGGCGATCGATTGCTAATGCCTGCCGATCGATTAATCGCGCCTGCCGATCGATTAGATCGGCGATGGATTGCTAATGCCTGCCGATCGATTAGATCGGCGATCGATTGATCGCGCCTGCCGATCGATTAGATCGGCGATCGATTGCTAATGCCTGCCGATCGATTAGATCGGCGATCGATTGATCGCGCCTGCCGATCGATTAGATCGGCGATCGATTTCCAATGCCTGCCGATCGATTGCTAATGCACACTATTTGCACACTCCTTGCACACCCTTTGCACTCATACAGAGGCAGGAGGTTTCTCAGTTCTGGTCGGGGTTTTTTGGGGCGTTCATTCCGGGGGATTTCCTCAAGGATTGGGACACTCCTTGATTCCATCCCTTGCCTGTCTCCCAAGCGCCACCCTGTGGGCAGAGCGCGGTACTGCGCGCCTGCCTCTCCCAAGATGGCGGCTCGGGTGTCGCTCCCCGACCTTCTAACTCTGGCTGCAAAAGGAGGGTGGCACAGCAAGGAGCCCGCTCGCTCTAGTGGGATGCCTGCGCACGACGCCGACACCGATCCCACGGGTGCGATTTTCGGCGGCGTTTCCAATCGTGCGGACATCTCCTTCAGCCCGCTTCGGCCCGGGGGAGAGGGGCGGGGCCGCCAGCGATGGTCCCGGCGCAGCCCGGGCAGGCTCGGGGCGGAGCCGGGGCTTGGCGAGGCGGGGCACGGAGGTCCCGGGGACGGGACCGGGCGGGGCCGGGGCGGTGCTTTAGGGGCGGTCCCCAGTGGTCCCGGGCGGCACCGGGGGCGGGGCCGGGTGATCCCGGAGCGGTACCGAGCTGTGCTGGGGACGGTGCTGCAGGGGCGGTGCCGGGCCCGCCTCAGGGTGATTGAATGCCCAGAAATCGCCTCCTCTGCCCCGTGCTCACACTGAGCTGCGGGCTGCAGCGTGCTGTCGGAGCTCCGCACACAGCACGGATTTGGGCTTCCCCTCCTCTCAAACCCTCTCCCCCTTCTTCCTCCTCCTCATCTTCCTCTTTGTCCTCTGTCACTGCTGAGGCTCTGGAAAGAACTGAAATTCTGCAGGGAGAGATGTCCTCTCGTGGCCCCAGGGACTGCCTCGGCACGGGCCACGAGCGCCTCCGGCCCCTGCCTTCTCCTGCTTGAAAAGATCACCTGGAGCCCGAGCTCGGGGGGGTGAAATCAGCTGAAATCCAGGTAACTCTGTCAAGTGCCCCCCAGGGACATCGGCGGGGCTGGGGGATGAGGGTTTGAAACAGGAAATTCTTTGGAATATACACCTGTCCCTGTGCCGATGCTGCTGAGCTTCCTGCCACAGTATATCCCCACTCCATGAGGCGCTGTGAGGTTATGGCAGTGGGAATTGAGCAGGGAATTCGGGGCTATGGGCATAATTCACGGGAGCTAGCAAAGCTGACAGCCAACCCCAAATCGGGGCACAGCACAGAGAACAATCTGTGTGCTGCCCTGTCAGCTCAAGCTCCTGGGCTGGGAAGTATTGGGAGTTAAATGTATGGAATTACACAAATCACAGCAACTGGCATCACCCAGAGGGACAATCCAAGGCCCAAACAATTCCTCCACAGTCCACTCTGGGAAAAACACCCTGTGCCTGCCAGGAGCTCTGACCCTGCTTTTCCTACCAGCTCCTGAGCAGTGTCAGGGCCACCACGACGCCTTTAAAATCCAGATAAACCCCAAATCCTACACAGTGAATAATGAATAATCCAAAGAAAGTACTGAATTGTTGTCATTAAAGCTCAAAACTCATTAAGAATTCTATGACAACAGTGTAATGGACTCCAGGAACCTCATGAATGCTCTCGGTTTCATTTTTGTGTCTTTTTACTCCCTCATTTGGCAGCTTGTAAAACTTATCCTGAAATTCAGAGGTCAAGCAGGATCGACTTTGGATTGACCTTCACCTCTGTTCCCACTTTGTGCAAACACAACTCGTGCCCAGGTGGGTGAACTCATCACCTCAGCTTTTCACTCCAGAGTATCCCCTCCTTATTTCCCTGTAGATGAACTCAGATCCACTCCTCACCTCCACTGGTCATCCAAGCGTCCATTCTGTTCCCCACAGGCCCTGGTGGCCCCAGGGAGCTCCCTTGGCCTTTCTCCTGCCCCTCTGCAGCCCGAGGTCGCTACACAAACAGTTCTTGTGTCCCCTCTAAATGACCCCGGGTTTTCTGCTCAATGAATGGCATGACCCGTGCCCACTGCTCATGATTCACCCAACCAAAATCAAGAGCAAATGTTGCTTGGGCTTTAAGAACTTGAAATAACTCTGAAGCAGAAGAAATCACCTTTTTCTTCTGGTTTTTATTTTTATTTTTTCATTTAAGATGCTGGACTTGCCTCTGTGGATGTGTGCTGAGCTCTCACTGCAGGGGACTGTCAGGCCTGAATGGCTGTGAGTTCGTGTTTCTTCTCAGTAGGGAATCAGAAATTATTCTTAGACCATAGAATTGTTTTCTGAAACCTTTCCCCTTTCCTCTTTGTGCCTTTGAATTTTTCAGCTGTTCCCTGTTGTCACTTCCCCTGCCTGACTTCTGTGCAGCTCCTAGCTGGGAAAAACTGGGAAACTTAGAGGGTACAGAGGTGGAATTTTTGGCTGGATTTTTCTAACATTTCTAATTTTGCTGAACTTATTTCCCCAGTGAGAAGAGCACGAACTCACAGCCATGCAGGCCTGACAGTCACTGCGGGAAATCTGACACAGTATTAATAAGTAACCTTTCTGAGAGCAGTCACCACCCCCAGTCCTCCAGCCTTGTCAAATGTTTGCAATGAATGGACCCAAGTTCTAATCCTTAATCTAAATTTATGTCAGCTTTGTTAGAAAGATACCGGACAGTAAATCATACAAGAGAATTTAAAAATTGCACAAAGAATAACAGGCCCAGACCAAACCCAACCACCCCCATCACCGCTCCACCCCAATTTTGGGAGAAACAGTGATACAGTTTATAAATACTCTCCTTCCACACTATTCAGTCCTTCACCGCACATCCCCAGAGAGGAGTCCCTCAGACCTTGCTCCCCTGAACACCAGGAGAGCTGGAGTTTCACCCAGATCCCACATTCCCATGGCAGTTAATCCCAGCAGGGAGGCAAAGAGGAACCCTGCATCCTCTGACATAGCCCACAGCACGGGCAGCACCAGGAGCCCTCCAGGCTCAGACCTCTGGTGCTGAAGCCTCTGGGCTTTGGCTGATCAAACACCACAGTTCTTGGCAAAGATGCAGGAGAGTCGTGATTCTTCCTGTCCTGAAAGAGAGGAGGAAAAGAAAATTAAGTCGACTGCAGAAGGATTCCAGCTCTCAACTTCTGCTCTGATTCCTCACTCTGGGGTTTTATCCATGACAAGTGACACCAATTCAGAGTGCCCTTTTCCAGCATTTTTATTCCTAACTATTTCAGACATTAAAAGGATGCTCATTTCTCTATTGTATTCTTTGCTTAATTTTATTAGCGGCATTTTCATCCCAGACCCCACTTGTCAGTTCTTCAATCCTTTAGCACTGGACTTGGCACAAAGGGATACCCGTGGTGCTGCATCACAAGAAATCCCAAAGAGAAACCCCTTCCAAACCTGACGGAGAAAGCTTTCAAGGCACTCCAGAACACAGACAGCTTTTCCTGCCTTGTCAGGCCACACCAATTCTGTCCCATCCACCTGAACTGTGCAGATGAGGAAAAGGCTTTCCTTGCTCCTCGGGAATCACGGTCTGAGACCACAGATGTCCATCCTAGGCAGCACCTGGAAACAACGTGGGAAAGGCAAAATGAGAGTGTTTTCTATCAGAAAATTACTACTACTAATAAAAATAACAATCAGAACTTCTGGACAAATTTAGTAACATCACTTTGATATGAGAAATACAGGCCATGCCCATCCTTGTAGCCCAGGTGAAAACAGGAAGGAGAACTAGAGGAAAAGCAGAGTCCCTTATTTGATCTCTGGACACAAACGGAGGCCTTTTCCCTGTGAAACCAAACTCACCCTTCCAGGGTCCTGAGATCAGCTACGAGGAGGCTTTTGGCACTCCAAGAGCAGCTGGGTCACAGCTGGATGCGGCTTGGGTCTGGGAGACACCGTGCTCCTTCTGGAATTATAGCACGCAAATGCCTGCTCCTGGCCCCGGGCCCGGAGATAAAATCTGTGGGGTTTTTCCCTGTGCAACATTGTTCACCCCTCCCAGGTTCCTGAGATCTGCACAGAGGAGGCTTTGGGCACCCCAAAGGCAGCCAGGGTTACAGGTGGGGGCAGCTTGGGCTGGGAGAAATCCTCATCCATTTGGAATTTTATCAGGCAGAAACCTGGCTGGGTGCACAGGTCTCTGGACACGACCAGTGGCCCTTTCCCCTGTGAAACAATACTCACCCTGCCAGGCTCCTGAGACCACTTAGGAGGAGGGGTTTGACTCTCCAAGAGCAGTCGCAACGAGAGATGCTCACACAGAAGGCCATGCAGAAGAGGAAACGAGCGCACCCGCAGCCCCCCAAGGCGCGCCCCAACGCCCCAGACCCGGCACCGCCAGCTCGGGCAGTCCCATAAAGCATCCCCCGCCTCCGCAGCGGCGGGACAGGCGGGGCCCGGGGTCCCGAGGAAACCGAGCGTGCCCGGAGGCGCGGCAGGACGGCAGCGCAGCGCCGCCTGGCGGCGGAGCAGGAGAGCAGCGCCGGGCCCCATGGCAGTATCGGTACCCGTGCGCCCCCTGCTGTCCGCGGCGATGCAGCGCCCGATGCCGAGTTCCACGCCCGTGTCGCCGAGGGAGAGGGGCACCGCTGGCTGGGGCCTCCCCGCCGACACGGACAGAAGCCGAAGCAGAAGCCCCGGTGCATTGGCGGCCCCTACCCAGCGGGCCGGGCTCCGCCGGGCCCGCGGCCCCGCGCGGTATCGGGTCGGCCCGCTCCCGTCTTCGTCGCACCCGGCCCTGCTCCTGGCATGAAGCGCGTCACCGCCCCGCGCCGTCCCGCCCCCCGCGCGTCATCGCGTGCGTTCGGCGGCCCGCCCCGGGGGCGGTGCCGGGGGCGCTACCCGGGGCGGTGCCGGGGCAGTGTCGGGGGCGGCACCGGGGGCGGTGCCGGGGCGGTGCCGGGAGCGTTCCCGGTCGCCGTGCCGGGGTAGCCCGGGGAGCGGTTCCGGGAGCGGTTCGGGGGCGGTGCCGATTGCAGTCCCGGTCACTGTCCCCAGTCCCCCGTCCCCAGTCCTGGTCCCGGTCCCAGTCCCCGGTTCGGTCCCGATCCTGGTCCCAGTCCCAGTTCCCCGTCCCGGAACCCGATCACGGTCCTGGTCCCAGTCCCCAATCCCGGTCCCGGTCCTGTCTCCAGTCCCCGTCCCCGATCCCGGTTCCGGTCCCTGTCCCAGGTCCCCGTCCGCGATCCCGGTCCCTGTCCCATTTCCCCGTCCCGGTCCCCGATCCCAGTCCCGGTCCACGTCCCGATCCCGATTTTTCCCCCCCTTTCACACTGATTTTTCCCCCGATTTATCAATGATTTTTTTCCCCATTTTTTCCCATTTCTCACTGATATTTTCCCCCATTTTTCAGGGATTTTTTTCCCCATTTCTCACTGATTTTTTTCCCCATTCTTCATGGAGTTTTCCCCCCGTTTTTCACTGATTTTTCCCCATTTCTCACTGACTTTTTCCCCATTTTCCCCCATTTCTCACTGATATTTTCCCCCATTTTTCATGGATTTTTTCCAGATTTATCCCCATTTCCCACTGATTTTTCCCCATTTTTCATGGATTTTTCCCCCCCGTTTTCTTACTTATGTTTTTCCCCGATTTCTCATTGATTCCCCCCCCCCCCCCCATTTCGCACTGATTTTTTACCCATTTTTCCCCATTTCTCACTGATTTCTTTCGCCATTTTTCATGGAATTTCCCCACCCATTTCTCACTGATTTTTCCCCCATTTCTCACGGATTTTTTCCCCACTTTTCCCCATTTCTCACTGATTTTTTTCCCCATTCTTCAGGGATTTTTTTCCCCATTTCTCAATTAACTTTTCCCCACTTTTCCCCGTTGCTCACTGATTTGTTCCCCCATTTTTCATGGATCTTTTTCCCCATTTCTCACTGATTTTTCCCCCCCATTCTTCATGATTTACAGGATACTCTATCGTTAATGGAAAGCAATTAAAGGAAGGGGGGAGGTTACCAGCCACCTGGTCAGCTCAGACAGCAGAGCTGCACACGCTTGTGAGAGCCTGTGAATTATAGCAGGACAAGACATTAAATATATTTACTGATTCTAAATATGCATATGCGGTAATACATGCATTTGGAAAACTAGGGGGAAAAAAAGAGGTTTATTAAGCTGCAGAAGAAAGAAGAAAAAAATTGGTTTACAAGGGATGGCAAGCAGTGGATACCAAAAGCTCTAGCCTTACAATTGTTAAAACAACTTCATTAAAGGAGTCGTTCTGTGCCTTCTTTGGGGTGAGGAAAAAAGGCTGAGGGGGGCTCCGACGTGGTTTGGGGCACCCCAAGGTCCCTGGGAGAGGGAGCCGGGCTGCGCTGGAGGAGCAGGTGAGTCGGGCATGGCGGGGGGTCATGGTGGGTGCCAGAACATTGAGAGGGAGGGGTGGGTGTAGAATGCATGAAAAACAGAACCTTAAAAAATAGCTAAATATAGTCTAAAAGGAATGTTTTATTGGTTTGTGTTTGGCTAGAGGTAGGGTTTTTTTATAGATACTGTAAATAGAAAAGATAAAGAATAAAAATATATAAGCAAATATAAGAAACCAATATATAAATATATTACATTACATTATATTATGTTATGAAAATAGAAATATATAAATATTCAGACTTTAAAAGGAATGTTTTATTGGTTTTTATTTGGTTAGAGGAGGGTTTTTTGAAAATAATATAGGCAAAAATATACAAATATGCAAAAATAGATACTGACATAAAATTATTATAACTATATATGCATATATATATGTAAGTATAAATCTATAGAAATAAATATAAATATAAAATACATGTATGTAGTATGTAATATAAATAATTTATCGATTTTAATATGTTCTATTAAATAGTATGTTATAATAGAATGTAAATAGCATATAGTATATTAATATACTAGTAAAAAATACATTAAATAGTATATAAATATAGAATACACAATAAAGACATATAAATCTACAGATATAAATATGAAAACTAAATAGAAAAATATATTCAAATATAATTTAAAATAATCGAGTTTTTTGTTTCTATTTGGTTAGAGGCAGAGCTTTTAAAGAAATATTAAAAACTATGAACCTACAAATATATATGGATATAGATAAAATAGAAATAATATTAGTAATATAAATATATGTATATAATGAATAATAAAATAATATTGTATATATGATAAATAGAATAGCAATTAAATTGAATATATGAAATAGGTATAGATTATGACTATAAATTAAATATTAAAAAATAGATGATTTATATATATAAAAGTTTTTTTTTTTCATTTGGTCAGAGGCAGGGCATTTTTAGTTTGGGTCGGGGTTTTTTTGAGGCATTCATTGAGAGGATTTTATGACGGGTGGGGACTCTGGTGCTTGGAACTCTCTCCCTTCTCTGTCTGTGAAAATTGGGGGAAACATCCATGAGAAATGGGGGGGAAAATCTGTGAGAGACGGGGAAAAAATCCACGAAAAATAGGGGGAAAAATCCATGAAAAATGGGGGGGAAATCAGTGAGAAATTGGGAAAAAATCAGTGAGAAATGGGGAAAAATCAGGAAAAAAATCCCGGAAAAATGCGGGAAAAAATGCTTGAAAAATGGCGGAAAAAATCAGTGAGAAATCGGGGAAAATCAGTCAGAAATGGGTCGTAAATATCAGTGAGAAATGGGGAAAAAATCATTGAGAAATGGGGAAAAAACGAGTGAGAAATGGGGAAAAAACGAGTGAGAAATGGGGAAAAAACGAGTGAGAAATGGGGAAAAATCAGTTAGAAATGGGTCGTAAATATCAGTGAGAAATGGGGAAAAAATCATTGAGAAATGGGGAAAAAATTCATTGAGAAATGGGGGGAAAAATGCATGAAAAATGGGAGGAAAAATCAGAGAGGAATGTGTGCAAAAATCAGTGATAAATGGGGAGAAAATCAGTTATTAATGGGCGGGAAAATGCATGAAAAATGGGGGGAAAAATTCAGAGAGAAATGGGGGCAAATATCAGTGAGAAATGGGGGGGAAAATCGGGAAATATCCATGAAAAATGGGGGGAAAAATCAGGGAGAAATGGGGAAAAATGGGGAAAAAGCAGTGATAAATGGGGGAAAAAATCAGTGAAAAATGGGGAAAAATCAGGAAAAAAATCCAGGAAAAATGCGGGAAAAAATGCATGAAAAATTGGCGAAAAAATCAGGAGAAATGGGGAAAAATCAGTCAGAAATGGGTCGTAAATATCATTGAGAAATGGGGAAAAAATCATTGAGAAATGGGGAAAAAATCAGTGAGAAATGGAGAAAAATCGGGAAAAATCCAGGAAAATTGCGGGAAAAAATGCATGAAAAATTGGGGCAAAAATCAGAAATGGGGGGGGAAATGCAGGAAAAATGGGGGGGAAATTTAGAGAGAAATGGGGCCAAAAATCAGTGAGAAATGGGGGGGAAAATGGGGAAATATCCATGAAAATTGGGGGAAACATCCATGAGAAATGGGGGGGAAAATCTGTGAGAGACGGGGAAAAACGGGGAAAAAATCCACGAAAAATAGGGGGAAAAAATGCGTGAAAAATGGGGGGAAAATCAGTGAGAAATGGGGAAAAATCAGGAAAAAATCCAGGAAAATTGCGGGAAAAAATGCTTGAAAAATTGGGGAAAAAATCCGAGAGAAATGGGGAATAAATCAGTGAGAAATGGGTCGTAAATATCATTGAGAAATGGGGAAAAAACGAGTGAGAAATGGGGAAAAATCAGTTAGAAATGGGTCGTAAATATCAGTGAGAAATGGGTCGTAAATATCAGTGAGAAATGGGGAAAAAATCATTGAAAAATGGGGAAAAAATCAGGGAGAAATGGAGAAAAATCGGGAAAAATCCAGGAAAATTGCGGGAAAAAATGCATGAAAAATTGGGGCAAAAATCAGAAATGGGGGGGGAAATGCAGGAAAAATGGGGGGAAAATTTAGAGAGAAATGGGGCCAAAAATCAGTGAGAAATGGGGGGGAAAATGGGGAAATATCCATGAAAATTGGGGGAAACATCCATGAGAAATGGGGGGAAAAATCTGTGAGAGACGGGGAAAAATGGGGAAAAAAATCCACGAAAAATAGGGGGAAAAATGCGTGAAAAATGGGGGGAAAATCAGTGAGAAATGGGGAAAAAACGAGTGAGAAATGGGGAAAAATCAATGAGAAATGGGGGGTAAAAATCAGTGAGAAATGGGGAAAAATCAGGAAAAAATCCAGGAAAATTGCGGGAAAAAATGCTTGAAAAATTGGGGAAAAAATCCGAGAGAAATGGGGAATAAATCAGTGAGAAATGGGGGGAAAAATGCATGAAAAATGGGGGAAAAAATCATTGAGAAATGGGGCAAAAATCAGTGATAAATGGGGAAAAAATCAGTGATTAATGGGCGGAAAAATGCATGAAAAATGTTGGAAAAAATCCGAGAGAAATGGGGGCAAAAATCAGTGAGAAATGGGGGGGAAAGTCGGGAAAAAATCCACGCAAAATGGGTGGAAAAATCCATGAAAAATGGAGGAAAAAGAATCAGTGAGAAATGGGGGGGGGAAATCAGTGAGAAATGGGGGGAAATGGGGGAAATCATCAGTGAGAAACGGGGAAAAAGGGGGAAAAAATCCATGAAAAATGAGGGAAATAATCAGTGAGAAACAGGGGAAAAAAATCAATGAGAAATGGGGAGAAATTGGGGACAAAATCAGCGAGAAATGGGTGAAAAATCAATGGTAAATGGGGGTAAAGTCGATGAAAAATGGGGGAATATTCAGTGAGAAATGGGGGGAAAAAAATCAGTGAGTAATGGGGGAAAAATGGGGAAAAAATCCATGAGAAATGGGGGAAAATAGGGACAAAATCAGCGAGAAATGGGTGAAAAATCAATGGTAAATGGGGGTAAAGTCGATGAAAAATGGGGGAATATTCAGTGAGAAATGGGGGGAAAAAAATCAGTGAGTAATGGGGGAAAAATGGGGAAAGAATCCATGAAAAATGGGTGGAAAAAATCAGTTAGAAATGGGGGAAAAATCAGTGAGAAATGGGGGGGAAAAATCAGTGAGAAATGGGGGAAAAAAATCGGTGAGAAATGGGGAAAAAATATTTGAAAAATTGGGAAAAAAAAATCATTGAGAAATGGGGGAAAAAAATTAGTGAGAAATGGGGAAAATTTGGGAAAAAATCCAAGAAAATTGCGGGGAAAAAAATCAGTGAGAAATGGGGGGAAAATGCATGAAAAATGGGGGGAAATATCAGATCGGTGATCGATAGCTAATGCATGCATATGGATTAGATCGGCGATCGATTGATCGCGACTACCGATCGATTAGATCAGCGATCGATTGCTAATGCCTGCCGATCGATTGCTAATGCCTGCCGATCGATTAGATCGGCGATCGATTAATCGCGCCTGCCGATCGATTATATCGGCGATCGATTAATCGCGCCTGCCGATCGATTAGATCGGCGATCGATTGCTAATGCCTGCCGATCGATTATATCGGCGATCAATCGATCGCGCCTGCCGATCGATTAGATCGGCCATCGATTGATCGCGCCTGCCGATCGATTAGATCGGCGATCGATTTCCAATGCCTGCCGATCGATTGCTAATGCACACTATTTGCACACTCCTTGCACACCCTTTGCACTCATACAGAGGCAGGAGGTTTCTCAGTTCTGGTCGGGGTTTCTTGGGGCGTTCATTCCGGGGGATTTCCTCAAGGATTGGGACACTCCTTGATTCCATCCCTTGCCTGTCTCCCAAGCGCCACCCTGTGGGCAGAGCGCGGTACTGCGCGCGTGCCTCTCCCAAGATGGCGGCTCGGGTGTCGCTCCCCGACCTTCTAACTCTGGCTGCAAAAGGAGGGTGGCACAGCAAGGAGCCCGCTCGCTCTAGTGGGATGCCTGCGCACGACGCCGACACCAATCCCACGGGTGCGATTTTCGGCGGCGTTTCCAATCGTGCGGACATCTCCTTCAGCCCGCTTCGGCCCGGGGAAGAGGGGCGGGGCCGCCAGCGATGGTCCCGGCGCAGCCCGGGCAGGCTCGGGGCGGAGCCGGGGCTTAGCGAGGCGGGGCACGGAGGTCCCGGGGACGGGACCGGGCGGGGCCGGGGCGGTGCTTTAGGGGCGGTCCCCAGTGGTCCCAGGCGGCACCGGGGGCGGGGCCGGGTGATCCCGGAGCGGTACCGAGCTGTGCTGGGGACGGTGCTGCAGGGGCGGTGCCGGGCCCGCCTCAGGGTGATTGAATGCCCAGAAATCGCCTTCTCTGCCCCGTGCTCACAGTGAGCTGCAGGCTGCAGCGTGCTGTCGGAGCTCCGCACACAGCACGGATTTGGGCTTCCCCTCCTCTCAAACCCTCTCCCCCTTCTTCCTCCTCCTCATCTTCCTCTTTTTCCTCTCCCTCCGCCTCGCCCCCCTCCCCGGGCCCCTGACTCCCCCCGGGATCCCCTCCTCCGGAGGCGGCCCTTCCGAACCGACCCCCCCTCCAAGCCCCGGAGCCCGAGACCATTAAGGTAAGCTTTGGAATTGAAATATCAGGATATTCACTCTATCCCACTGGCCTGAAATTTCAGGATTGTACGATTTTTTCTTGAAGCAGTTACCTTTGCTGCAGGATTGTGTGGTCAACAGTCTCCTTTCCTGTGACTCTTGTTGAAATTTGCTGTCAGATAACCGGCTAGTAACGAAATATTTGACAGAAATCAATGCTGTGAACGGACTTCACTGCAGCAGTTGATGAAAGAGCGAAGAAAATGTCTGTCGTGTTTACGCACCCCCCGGAGGCTGAATGAATTCTGATACTGTAATAAATCAGTGCAGTTGGTGCCTGCAAAGGTCTTGACATTGATCAAGAAGATATTACTTTGGATTGTTACTTTTTATCAGCGTTTCTTTAATCTGTACTTCAGCACTCTAGCCTTTCATAAGTCTTCTCCGGTTTCCTCTGGCCCTGCAGAGTAGTCCTCTCTGTTATTGTCTGATCCCAGCTTTGATGCAAGGAGGACTTTTTGTCTTGAAAATTAGCATCCCCCTCTGCATATTTAAATTAGTTATTTGACTTTTGAGAAAAAGCTGGTCAGCTCGAAGTCCACCAGACACCAGAGGCTGCTGTTTTTAGCACATTATTCAAGGAGGACATCTTTTAGTTACCTAAGTAGGGGTAGAGATATACCCCTAGGAATAAGGAATAAATGCAAGCAGACTGTCCTGCCAAGAAAAAAATCCAGTTACAGTGACTGAATTAGGGTTTAGTTGCCCTTGATCCCTGCAAGGGATTAAAGGCAGGTTCACTTGGTCTCCCAGCAATGAATGTCTCAACCAAAAGCTGCTCAAAATGTGCCGTTTAGGGTTAGGTTTAGGGTCAGAGTTAGGGTTAGGGTTAGGGATATTTGGGCTAGGGTTAGGGTTAGGGTTAGGGTTAGGGGTAGGGTTAGGGTTAGGGTTAGGTTTAGGGTTTGTGTTAGGGTTAGAGTTAGTTAGGTTAGGGTTAGGGTTATGGTTATTAGGGTTAGTGTTAGGGCTACTTCTGTTAGGGTTAGGGTTAGTTGCGTTATGGATAGGGTTAGTTGGTTATGGTTAGGGTTATTTCGGTTAGGGTTAGGGTTATTTGGGTTAGGGTTAGGGTTAGGGTTAGGGTTAGGGTTAGGGTTAGGGTTAGGGTTAGGGTTAGGGTTAGTTGGGTTAGGGTTATGGTTAGGGTTATTTTGGTAAAGGTTAGGCTTAGGGTTAGTGTTAGGGCTAGTTGGTTTAGGGTTAGGGTTAGGGTTATTTGGTTTTGGGTTGGGTTTAGGGTCAGGGTTAGGGTTAGGGTTAGGGTTATTTGGGTTAGGGTTAGGGTTAGGGTTAGGGTTAGGGTTAGGGCTATGGTTAGTTGGGTTAGGGTTATGGTTAGGGTTATTTTGGTAAAGGTTAGGCTTAGGGTTAGTGTTAGGGCTAGTTGGTTTAGGGTTAGGGTTAGGGTTATTTGGTTTAGGGTTAGGTTTAGGGTCAGGGTTAGGGTTAGGGTTAGGGTTATTTGGGCTAGGGTTAGGGTTAGGGTTAGGGTTAGGGTTATGGTTAGTTGGGTTAGAGTTATGGTTAGGGTTATTTTGGTAAAGGTTAGGCTTAGGGTTAGTGTTAGGGCTAGTTGGTTTAGGGTTAGGGTTAGGGTTATTTGGTTTAGGGTTAGGTTTAGGGTCAGGGTTAGGGTTAGGGTTAGGGTTAGGGTTATATGGGCTAGGGTTAGGGTTAGGGTTAGGGTTAGGGTTAGGGTTAGGGTTATGGTTAGTTGGGTTTGGGTTATGGTTAGGGTTATTTTGGTAAAGGTTAGGCTTAGGGTTAGTGTTAGGGCTAGTTGGTTTAGGGTTAGGGTTAGGGTTATTTGGTTTAGGGTTAGGTTTAGGGTCAGGGTTAGGGTTAGGGTTAGGGTTATTTGGCTAGGGTTAGGGTTAGGGTTAGGGTTAGGGTTAGGGTTATGGTTATGGTTAGTTGGGTTAGAGTTATGGTTAGGGTTATTTTGGTAAAGGTTAGGCTTAGGGTTAGTGTTAGGGCTAGTTGGTTTAGGGTTAGGGTTAGGGTTATTTGGTTTAGGGTTAGGTTTAGGGTCAGGGTTAGGGTTAGGGTTAGGGTTATATGGGCTAGGGTTAGGGTTAGGGTTAGGGTTAGGGTTAGGGTTAGGGTTATGGTTAGTTGGGTTTGGGTTATGGTTAGGGTTATTT
>NW_028276378.1:42500-45000 GCF_052056855.1 Sturnus vulgaris
TATGGTTAGTGTTAGGGCTAGTTGGTTTAGGGTTAGGGTTAGGGTTATTTGGTTTAAGGTTAGGTTTAGGGTCATGGTTAGGGTTAGGGTTAGGGTTATTTGGGCTAGGGTTAGGGTTAGGGTTAGGGTTAGGGTTATGGTTAGTTGGGTTTGGGTTATGGTTAGGGTTATTTTGGTAAAGGTTAGGCTTATGGTTAGTGTTAGGGCTAGTTGGTTTAGGGTTAGGGTTAGGGTTATTTGGTTTAGGGTTAGGTTTAGGGTCAGGGTTAGGGTTAGGGTTAGGGTTATTTGGGCTAGGGTTAGGGTTAGGGTTAGGGTTAGGGTTAGGGTTAGGGTTAGGGTTAGGGTTAGGGTTATGGTTAGTTGGGTTTGGGTTATGGTTAGGGTTATTTTGGTAAAGGTTAGGCTTATGGTTAGTGTTAGGGCTAGTTGGTTTAGGGTTAGGGTTAGGGTTATTTGGTTTAGGGTTAGGTTTAGGGTCAGGGTTAGGGTTAGGATTATTTGGGCTAGGGTTAGGGTTAGGGTTAGTGTTATGGTTAGGGTTAGGGTTAGTTGGGTTTGGGTTATGGTTAGGGTTATTTTGGTAAAGGTTAGGCTTACGGTTAGTGTTAGGGCTAGTTGGTTTAGGGTTAGGGTTAGGGTTATTTGGGCTAGGGTTAGGGCTAGGGTCAGGGTTAGGGTTAGGGTAGGGGTATTTGGGCTAGGGTTAGGGTTAGGGTTAGGGTTAGGGTTAGGGTTATGGTTAGTTGGGTTAGGGTTATGGTTAGGGTTATTTTGGTAAAGGTTAGGCTTATGGTTAGTGTTAGGGCTAGTTGGTTTAGGGTTAGGGTTAGGGTTATTTGGGCTAGGGTTAGGGCTAGGGTTAGGGTTAGGGTTAGGGTTAGGGTTATGGTTAGTTGGGTTTGGGTTATGGTTAGGGTTATTTTGGTAAAGGTTAGGCTTATGGTTAGTGTTAGGGCTAGTTGGTTTAGGGTTAGGGTTAGGGTTATTTGGTTTAGGGTTAGGTTCAGGGTCAGGGTTAGGGTTAGGGTTAGGGTTATTTGGGCTAGGGTTAGGGTTAGGGTTAGGGTTAGGGTTAGGGTTAGGGTTAGTTGGGTTTGGGTTATGGTTAGGGTTATTTTGGTAAAGGTTAGGCTTATGGTTAGTGTTAGGGCTAGTTGGTTTAGGGTTAGGGTTAGGGTTATTTGGTTTAGGGTTAGGTTTAGGGTCAGGGTTAGGGTTAGGGTTAGGGTTATTTGGGCTAGGGTTAGGGTTAGGGTTAGGGTTAGGGTTAGGGGTATGGTTAGTTGGGTTAGGATTATGGTTAGGGTTATTTTGGTAAAGGTTAGGCTTATGGTTAGTGTTAGGGCTAGTTGGTTTAGGGTTAGGGTTAGGGTTATTTGGTTTAGGGTTAGGTTTAGGGTCAGGGTTAGGGTTAGGGTTAGGGTTATTTGGGCTAGGGTTAGGGTTAGGGTTAGGGTTAGGGTTATGGTTAGTTGGGTTTGGGTTATGGTTAGGGTTATTTTGGTAAAGGTTAGGCTTATGGTTAGTGTTAGGGCTAGTTGGTTTAGGGTTAGGGTTAGGGTTATTTGGTTTAGGGTTAGGTTTAGGGTCAGGGTTAGGGTAAGGGTTAGGGTTATTTGGGCTAGGGTTAGGGTTAGGGTTAGGGTTAGGGTTAGGGTTAGGGTTAGGGTTATGGTTAGTTGGGTTTGGGTTATGGTTAGGGTTATTTTGGTAAAGGTTAGGCTTATGGTTAGTGTTAGGGCTAGTTGGTTTAGGGTTAGTGTTAGGGTTATTTGGGCTAGGGTTAGGGTTAGGGTTAGGGTTAGGGTTAGGGTTAGGGTTAGTTGGGTTTGGGTTATGGTTAGGGTTATTTTGGTAAAGGTTAGGCTTATGGTTAGTGTTAGGGCTAGTTGGTTTAGGGTTAGGGTTAGGGTTATTTGGTTTAGGGTTAGGTTTAGGGTCAGGGTTAGGGTTAGGGTTAGGGTTATTTGGGCTAGGGTTAGGGTTAGGGTTAGGGTTAGGGTTAGGGGTATGGTTAGTTGGGTTAGGATTATGGTTGGGGTTATTTTGGTAAAGGTTAGGCTTATGGTTAGTGTTAGGGCTAGTTGGTTTAGGGTTAGGGTTAGGGTTATTTGGTTTAGGGTTAGGTTTAGGGTCAGGGTTAGGGTTAGGGTTAGGGTTATTTGGGCTAGGGTTAGGGTTAGGGTTAGAGTTAGGGTTATGGTTAGTTGGGTTTGGGTTATGGTTAGGGTTATTTTGGTAAAGGTTAGGCTTATGGTTAGTGTTAGGGCTAGTTGGTTTAGGGTTAGGGTTAGGGTTATTTGGTTTAGGGTTAGGTTTAGGGTCAGGGTTAGGGTTAGGGTTAGGGTTATTTGGGCTAGGGTTAGGGTTAGGGTTAGGGTTAGGGTTAGGGTTAGGGTTAGGTTTATGGTTAGTTGGGTTTGGGTTATGGTTAGGGTTATTTTGGTAAAGGTTAGGCTTATGGTTAGTGTTAGGGCTAGTTGGTTTAGGGTTAGGG
>NW_028276378.1:50000-52500 GCF_052056855.1 Sturnus vulgaris
TAGTTGGGTTAGGATTATGGTTAGGGTTATTTTGGTAAAGGTTAGGCTTATGGTTAGTGTTAGGGCTAGTTGGTTTAGGGTTAGGGTTAGGGTTATTTGGTTTAAGGTTAGGTTTAGGGTCAGGGTTAGGGTTAGGGTTAGGGTTATTTGGGCTAGGGTTAGGGTTAGGGTTAGGGTTAGGGTTAGTTGGGTTTGGGTTATGGTTAGGGTTATTTTGGTAAAGGTCAGGCTTATGGTTAGTGTTAGGGCTAGTTGGTTTAGGGTTAGGGTTAGGGTTATTTGGTTTAGGGTTAGGTTTAGGGTTAGGGTTAGGGTTAGGGTTAGGGTTAGGATTAGGGTTAGGGTTAGGGTTAGGGTTATTTGGGCTAGGGTTAGGGTTAGGGTTAGGGTTAGGGTTCGGGTTATGGTTAGTTGGGTTAGGGTTATGGTTAGGGTTATTTTGGTAAAGGTTAGGCTTATGGTTAGTGTTAGGGCTAGTTGGTTTAGGGTTAGGGTTAGGGTTATTTGGTTTAGGGTTAGGTTTAGGGTCAGGGTTAGGGTTAGGGTTAGGGTTATTTGGGCTAGGGTTAGGGTTAGGGTTAGGGTTAGGGTTAGGGTTAGGGTTAGGGTTAGGGTTAGGGTTATGGTTAGTTGGGTTAGGGTTATGGTTAGGGTTATTTTGGTAAAGGTTAGGCTTGTGGTTAGTGTTAGGGCTAGTTGGTTTAGGGTTAGGGTTATTTGGTTTAGGGTTAGGTTTAGGGTCAGGGTTAGGGTTAGGGTTAGGGTTATTTGGGCTAGGGTTAGGGTTAGGGTTAGGGTTAGGATTAGGGTTAGTTGGGTTTGGGTTATGGTTAGGGTTATTTTGGTAAAGGTTAGGCTTATGGTTAGTGTTAGGGCTAGTTGGTTTAGGGTTAGGGTTAGGGTTATTTGGTTTAAGGTTAGGTTTAGGGTCAGGGTTAGGGTTAGGGTTAGGGTTATTTGGGCTAGGGTTAGGGTTAGGGTTAGGGTTAGGGTTATGGTTCGGGTTATGTTTAGTTGGGTTTGGGTAATGGTTAGGGTTATTTTGGTAAAGGTTAGGCTTATGGTTAGTGTTAGGGCTAGTTGGTTTAGGGTTAGGGTTAGAGTTATTTGGTTTAGGGTTAGGTTTAAGGTCAGGGTTAGGGTTAGGGTTAGGATTATTTGGGCTAGGGTTAGGGTTAGGGTTAGTGTTATGGTTAGGGTTAGGGTTAGTTGGGTTTGGGTTATGGTTAGGGTTATTTTGGTAAAGGTTAGGCTTACGGTTAGTGTTAGGGCTAGTTGGTTTAGGGTTAGGGTTAGGGTTATTTGGTTTAGGGTTAGGTTTAGGGTCAGGGTTAGGGTTAGGGTAGGGGTATTTGGGCTAGGGTTAGGGTTAGGGTTAGGGTTAGGGTTAGGGTTATGGTTAGTTGGGTTAGGGTTATGGTTAGGGTTATTTTGGTAAAGGTTAGGCTTATGGTTAGTGTTAGGGCTAGTTGGTTTAGGGTTAGGGTTAGGGTTATTTGGGCTAGGGTTAGGGCTAGGGTTAGGGTTAGGGTTAGGGTTAGGGTTATGGTTAGTTGGGTTTGGGTTATGGTTAGGGTTATTTTGGTAAAGGTTAGGCTTATGGTTAGTGTTAGGGCTAGTTGGTTTAGGGTTAGGGTTAGGGTTATTTGGTTTAGGGTTAGGTTCAGGGTCAGGGTTAGGGTTAGGGTTAGGGTTATTTGGGCTAGGGTTAGGGTTAGGGTTAGGGTTAGGGTTAGGGTTAGGGTTAGTTGGGTTTGGGTTATGGTTAGGGTTATTTTGGTAAAGGTTAGGCTTATGGTTAGTGTTAGGGCTAGTTGGTTTAGGGTTAGGGTTAGGGTTATTTGGTTTAGGGTTAGGTTTAGGGTCAGGGTTAGGGTTAGGGTTAGGGTTATTTGGGCTAGGGTTAGGGTTAGGGTTAGGGTTAGGGTTAGGGGTATGGTTAGTTGGGTTAGGATTATGGTTAGGGTTATTTTGGTAAAGGTTAGGCTTATGGTTAGTGTTAGGGCTAGTTGGTTTAGGGTTAGGGTTAGGGTTATTTGGTTTAGGGTTAGGTTTAGGGTCAGGGTTAGGGTTAGGGTTAGGGTTATTTGGGCTAGGGTTAGGGTTAGGGTTAGGGTTAGGGTTATGGTTAGTTGGGTTTGGGTTATGGTTAGGGTTATTTTGGTAAAGGTTAGGCTTATGGTTAGTGTTAGGGCTAGTTGGTTTAGGGTTAGGGTTAGGGTTATTTGGTTTAGGGTTAGGTTTAGGGTCAGGGTTAGGGTAAGGGTTAGGGTTATTTGGGCTAGGGTTAGGGTTAGGGTTAGGGTTAGGGTTAGGGTTAGGGTTAGGGTTATGGTTAGTTGGGTTTGGGTTATGGTTAGGGTTATTTTGGTAAAGGTTAGGCTTATGGTTAGTGTTAGGGCTAGTTGGTTTAGGGTTAGTGTTAGGGTTATTTGGTTTAGGGTTAGGTTTAGGGTCAGGGTTAGGGTTAGGATTATTTGGGCTAGGGTTACGGTTAGGG
>NW_028276378.1:67500-70000 GCF_052056855.1 Sturnus vulgaris
GGTTAGGTTTAGGGTCAGGGTTAGGGTTAGGGTTAGGGTTATTTGGGCTAGGGTTAGGGTTAGGGTTAGGGTTAGGGTAAGGTTAGGGTTAGGGTTAGGGTTATGGTTAGTTGGGTTTGGGTTATGGTTAGGGTTATTTTGGTAAAGGTTAGGCTTATGGTTAGTGTTAGGGCTAGTTGGTTTAGGGTTAGGTTTAGGGTTATTTGGTTTAGGGTTAGGTTTAGGGTTAGGGTTAGGGTTAGGGTTAGGGTTAGGGTTAGGATTAGGGTTAGGGTTAGGGTTAGGGTTATTTGGGCTAGGGTTAGGGTTAGGGTTAGGGTTCGGGTTATGGTTAGTTGGGTTAGGGTTATGGTTAGGGTTATTTTGGTAAAGGTTAGGCTTATGGTTAGTGTTAGGGCTAGTTGGTTTAGGGTTAGGGTTAGGGTTATTTGGTTTAGGGTTAGGTTTAGGGTCAGGGTTAGGGTTAGGGTTAGGGTTATTTGGGCTAGGGTTAGGGTTAGGGTTAGGGTTAGGGTTATGGTTACTTGGGTTTGTGTTATGGTTAGGGTTATTTTGGTAAAGGTTAGGCTTATGGTTAGTGTTAGGGCTAGTTGGTTTAGGGTTAGGGTTAGGGTTATTTGGTTTAGGGTTAGGTTTAGGGTCAGGGTTAGGGTTAGGGTTAGGGTTATTTGGGCTAGGGTTAGGGTTAGGGTTAGGGTTAGGGTTAGGGTTAGGGTTAGGGTTAGGGTTAGGGTTAGGGTTATGGTTAGTTGGGTTAGGGTTATGTTTAGGGTTATTTTGGTAAAGGTTAGGCTTATGGTTAGTGTTAGGGCTAGTTGGTTTAGGGTTAGGGTTAGGGTTATTTGGTTTAGGGTTAGGTTTAGGGTCAGGGTTAGGGTTAGGGTTAGGGTTATTTGGGCTAGAGTTAGGGTTAGGCTTAGGGTTAGGGTTCGGGTTATGGTTAGTTGGGTTAGGGTTATGGTTAGGGTTATTTTGGTAAAGGTTAGGCTTATGGTTAGTGTTAGGGCTAGTTGGTTTAGGGTTAGGGTTAGGGTTATTTGGTTTAGGGTTAGGTTTAGGGTCAGGGTTAGGGTTAGGGTTAGGGTTATTTGGGCTAGGGTTAGGGTTAGGGTTAGGGTTAGGGTTAGGGTTAGGGTTAGGGTTAGGGTTAGGGTTATGGTTAGTTGGGTTTGGGTTATGGTTAGGGTTATTTTGGTAAAGGTTAGGCTTATGGTTAGTGTTAGGGCTAGTTGGTTTAGGGTTAGGGTTAGGGTTATTTGGTTTAGGGTTAGGTTTAGGGTCAGGGTTAGGGTTAGGGTTAGGGTTATTTGGGCTAGGGTTAGGGTTAGGGTTAGGGCTAGGGTTAGTTGGGTTAGGGTTATGGTTAGTTGGGTTAGGGTTATGGTTAGGGTTATTTTGGTAAAGGTTAGGCTTATGGTTAGTGTTAGGGCTAGTTGGTTTAGGGTTAGGGTTAGGGTTATTTGGTTTAGGTTTAAGTTTAGGGTCAGTGTTAGGGTTAGGGTTATTTGGGCTAGGGTTAGGGTTAGGGTTAGGGTTAGGGTTAGGGTTAGGGTTAGGGTTAGTTGGGTTAGGGTTATGGTTAGGGTTATTTTGGTAAAGGTTAGGCTTATGGTTAGTGTTAGGGCTAGTTGGTTTAGGGTTAGGGTTAGGGTTATTTGGTTTAGGGTTAGGTTTAGGGTCAGGGTTAGGGTTAGGGTTATTTGGGCTAGGGTTAGGGTTAGGCTTAGGGTTAGGGTTCGGGTTATGGTTAGTTGGGTTAGGGTTATGGTTAGGGTTATTTTGGTAAAGGTTAGGCTTATGTTTAGTGTTAGGGCTAGTTGGTTTAGGGTTAGGGTTAGGGTTATTTGGTTTAGGGTTAGGTTTAGGGTCAGGGTTAGGGTTAGGGTTATTTGGGCTAGGGTTAGGGTTAGGGTTAGGGTTAGGGTTAGGGTTAGGGTTAGGGTTAGGGTTAGGGTTAGGGTTAGTTTGGTTTGGGTTATGGTTAGGGTTATTTTGGTTAAGGTTAGGCTTATGGTTAGTGTTAGGGCTAGTTGGTTTAGGGTTAGTGTTAGGGTTATTTGGTTTAGGGTTTCGTTTAGGGTCAGGGTTAGGGTTAGGGTTAGGGTTATTTGGGCTAGGGTTAGGGTTAGGGTTAGGGTTAGGGTTAGGGTTATTTGGGCTAGGGTTAGGGTTAGGGTTAGGGTTAGGGTTCGGGTTATGTTTAGTTGGGTTTGGGTTATGGTTAGGGTTATTTTGGTAAAGGTTAGGCTTATGGTTAGTGTTAGGGCTAGTTGGTTTAGGGTTAGGGTTAGGGTTATTTGGTTTAGGGTTAGGTTTAGGGTCAGGGTTAGGGTTAGGGTTAGGGTTATTTGGGCTAGGGTTAGGGTTAGGGTTAGGGTTAGGGTTAGGGTTAGGGTTATGGTTAGGGTTAGGGTTATGGTTAGTTATGTTTGGGTTATGGTTAGGGTTATTTTCGTAAAGGTTAGGCTTATGGTTAGTGTTAGGGCTAGTTGGTTTAGGG
>NW_028276378.1:77500-80000 GCF_052056855.1 Sturnus vulgaris
GTTTGGGTTATGGTTAGGGTTATTTTGGTAAAGGTTAGGCTTATGGTTAGTGTTAGGGCTAGTTGGTTTAGGGTTAGGGTTAGGGTTATTTGGTTTAGGGTTAGGTTTAGGGTCAGGGTTAGGGTTAGGGTTAGGGTTATTTGGGCTAGGGTTAGGGTTAGGGTTAGGGTAAGGTTAGGGTTAGGGTTAGGGTTATGGTTAGTTGGGTTTGGGTTATGGTTAGGGTTATTTTGGTAAAGGTTAGGCTTATGGTTAGTGTTAGGGCTAGTTGGTTTAGGGTTAGGTTTAGGGTTATTTGGTTTAGGGTTAGGTTTAGGGTTAGGGTTAGGGTTAGGGTTAGGGTTAGGGTTAGGATTAGGGTTAGGGTTAGGGTTAGGGTTATTTGGGCTAGGGTTAGGGTTAGGGTTAGGGTTCGGGTTATGGTTAGTTGGGTTAGGGTTATGGTTAGGGTTATTTTGGTAAAGGTTAGGCTTATGGTTAGTGTTAGGGCTAGTTGGTTTAGGGTTAGGGTTAGGGTTATTTGGTTTAGGGTTAGGTTTAGGGTCAGGGTTAGGGTTAGGGTTAGGGTTATTTGGGCTAGGGTTAGGGTTAGGGTTAGGGTTAGGGTTAGGGTTAGGGTTAGGGTTAGGGTTAGGGTTAGGGTTATGGTTAGTTGGGTTAGGGTTATGTTTAGGGTTATTTTGGTAAAGGTTAGGCTTATGGTTAGTGTTAGGGCTAGTTGGTTTAGGGTTAGGGTTAGGGTTATTTGGTTTAGGGTTAGGTTTAGGGTCAGGGTTAGGGTTAGGGTTAGGGTTATTTGGGCTAGAGTTAGGGTTAGGCTTAGGGTTAGGGTTCGGGTTATGGTTAGTTGGGTTTGGGTTATGGTTAGGGTTATTTTGGTAAAGGTTAGGCTTATGGTTAGTGTTAGGGCTAGTTGGTTTAGGGTTAGGTTTAGGGTTATTTGGTTTAGGGTTAGGTTTAGGGTTAGGGTTAGGGTTAGGGTTAGGGTTAGGGTTAGGATTAGGGTTAGGGTTAGGGTTAGGGTTATTTGGGCTAGGGTTAGGGTTAGGGTTAGGGTTCGGGTTATGGTTAGTTGGGTTTGTGTTATGGTTAGGGTTATTTTGGTAAAGGTTAGGCTTATGGTTAGTGTTAGGGCTAGTTGGTTTAGGGTTAGGGTTAGGGTTATTTGGTTTAGGGTTAGGTTTAGGGTCAGGGTTAGGGTTAGGGTTAGGGTTATTTGGGCTAGGGTTAGGGTTAGGGTTAGGGTTAGGGTTATGGTTACTTGGGTTTGTGTTATGGTTAGGGTTATTTTGGTAAAGGTTAGGCTTATGGTTAGTGTTAGGGCTAGTTGGTTTAGGGTTAGGGTTAGGGTTATTTGGTTTAGGGTTAGGTTTAGGGTCAGGGTTAGGGTTAGGGTTAGGGTTATTTGGGCTAGGGTTAGGGTTAGGGTTAGGGTTAGGGTTAGGGTTAGGGTTAGGGTTAGGGTTAGGGTTAGGGTTATGGTTAGTTGGGTTAGGGTTATGTTTAGGGTTATTTTGGTAAAGGTTAGGCTTATGGTTAGTGTTAGGGCTAGTTGGTTTAGGGTTAGGGTTAGGGTTATTTGGTTTAGGGTTAGGTTTAGGGTCAGGGTTAGGGTTAGGGTTAGGGTTATTTGGGCTAGAGTTAGGGTTAGGCTTAGGGTTAGGGTTCGGGTTATGGTTAGTTGGGTTAGGGTTATGGTTAGGGTTATTTTGGTAAAGGTTAGGCTTATGGTTAGTGTTAGGGCTAGTTGGTTTAGGGTTAGGGTTAGGGTTATTTGGTTTAGGGTTAGGTTTAGGGTCAGGGTTAGGGTTAGGGTTAGGGTTATTTGGGCTAGGGTTAGGGTTAGGGTTAGGGTTAGGGTTAGGGTTAGGGTTAGGGTTAGGGTTAGGGTTATGGTTAGTTGGGTTTGGGTTATGGTTAGGGTTATTTTGGTAAAGGTTAGGCTTATGGTTAGTGTTAGGGCTAGTTGGTTTAGGGTTAGGGTTAGGGTTATTTGGTTTAGGGTTAGGTTTAGGGTCAGGGTTAGGGTTAGGGTTAGGGTTATTTGGGCTAGGGTTAGGGTTAGGGTTAGGGCTAGGGTTAGTTGGGTTAGGGTTATGGTTAGTTGGGTTAGGGTTATGGTTAGGGTTATTTTGGTAAAGGTTAGGCTTATGGTTAGTGTTAGGGCTAGTTGGTTTAGGGTTAGGGTTAGGGTTATTTGGTTTAGGTTTAAGTTTAGGGTCAGTGTTAGGGTTAGGGTTATTTGGGCTAGGGTTAGGGTTAGGGTTAGGGTTAGGGTTAGGGTTAGGGTTAGGGTTAGGGTTAGTTGGGTTAGGGTTATGGTTAGGGTTATTTTGGTAAAGGTTAGGCTTATGGTTAGTGTTAGGGCTAGTTGGTTTAGGGTTAGGGTTAGGGTTATTTGGTTTAGGGTTAGGTTTAGGGTCAGGGTTAGGGTTAGGGTTATTTGGGCTAGGGTTAGGGTTAGGCTTAGGGTTAGGGTTCGGGTTATGGTTAGTTGGGT
>NW_028276378.1:85000-102500 GCF_052056855.1 Sturnus vulgaris
AGGGTTAGGGTTAGGGTTATTTGGTTTAGGGTTAGGTTTAGGGTTAGGGTTAGGGTTAGGGTTAGGGTTAGGGTTAGGATTAGGGTTAGGGTTAGGGTTAGGGTTATTTGGGCTAGGGTTAGGGTTAGGGTTAGGGTTAGGGTTCGGGTTATGGTTAGTTGGGTTAGGGTTATGGTTAGGGTTATTTTGGTAAAGGTTAGGCTTATGGTTAGTGTTAGGGCTAGTTGGCTTAGGGTTAGGGTTAGGGTTATTTGGTTTAGGGTTAGGTTTAGGGTCAGGGTTAGGGTTAGGGTTATTTGGGCTAGGGTTAGGGTTAGGGTTAGGGTTAGGGTTATGGTTACTTGGGTTTGTGTTATGGTTAGGGTTATTTTGGTAAAGGTTAGGCTTATGGTTAGTGTTAGGGCTAGTTGGTTTAGGGTTAGGGTTAGGGTTATTTGGTTTAGGGTTAGGTTTAGGGTCAGGGTTAGGGTTAGGGTTAGGGTTATTTGGGCTAGGGTTAGGGTTAGGGTTAGGGTTAGGGTTAGGGTTAGGGTTATGGTTAGTTGGGTTAGGGTTATGGTTAGGGTTATTTTGGTAAAGGTTAGGCTTATGGTTAGTGTTAGGGCTAGTTGGTTTAGGGTTAGGGTTAGGGTTATTTGGTTTAGGGTTAGGTTTAGGGTCAGGGTTAGGGTTAGGGTTAGGGTTAGGGTTAGGGTTAGGGTTAGGGTTAGGGTTAGGGTTAGGGGTTAGGGTTAGGGTTAGGGTTAGGGTTAGGGTTAGGGTTAGGGTTAGGGTTAGGGTTATTTGGGCTAGGGTTAGTGTTAGGGTTAGGGTTAGGGTTCGGGTTATGTTTAGTTGGGTTTGGGTTATGGTTAGGGTTATTTTGGTAAAGGTTAGGCTTATGGTTAGTGTTAGGGCTAGTTGGTTTAGGGTTAGGGTTAGGGTTATTTGGTTTAGGGTTAGGTTTAGGGTCAGGGTTAGGGTTAGGGTTAGGGTTATTTGGGCTAGGGTTAGGGTTAGGGTTAGGGTTAGGGTTAGGGTTAGGGTTAGGTTTATGGTTAGTTGGGTTTGGGTTATGGTTAGGGTTATTTTGGTAAAGGTTAGGCTTATGGTTAGTGTTAGGGCTAGTTGGTTTAGGGTTAGGGTTAGGGTTATTTGGTTTAGGGTTAGGTTTAGGGTCAGGGTCAGGGTTAGGGTTAGGGTTATTTGGGCTAGGGTTAGGGTTAGGGTTAGGGTTAGGGTTAGGGTTAGGGTTATGGTTAGTTGGGTTTGGGTTATGGTTAGGGTTATTTTGGTAAAGGTTAGGCTTATGGTTAGTGTTAGGGCTAGTTGGTTTAGGGTTAGGGTTAGGGTTATTTGGTTTAGGGTTAGGTTTAGGGTCAGGGTTAGGGTTAGGGTTAGGGTTATTTGGGCTAGGGTTAGGGTTAGGGTTAGGGTTAGGGTTAGGGTTAGGGTTATGGTTAGTTGGGCTAGGGTTAAGGTTAGGGTTAGGGTTAGGGTTATGGTTAGTTGGGTTTGGGTTATGGTTAGGGTTATTTTGGTAAAGGTTAGGCTTATGGTTAGTGTTAGGGCTAGTTGGTTTAGGGTTAGGGTTAGGGTTATTTGGTTTAGGGTTAGGTTTAGGGTCAGGGTTAGGGTTAGGGTTAGGGTTATTTGGGCTAGGTTTAGGGTTAGGGTTAGGGTTAGGGTTAGGGTTAGGGTTAGGGTTAGGGTTAGGGTTATGGTTAGTTATGTTTGGGTTATGGTTAGGGTTATTTTGGTAAAGGTTAGGCTTATGGTTAGTGTTAGGGCTAGTTGGTTTAGGGTTAGGGTAAGGGTTATTTGGTTTAGGGTTAGGTTTAGGGTCAGGGTTAGGGTTAGGGTTAGGGTTATTTGGGCTAGGGTTAGGGTTAGGGTTAGGGTTAGGGTAAGGTTAGGGTTAGGGTTAGGGTTATGGTTAGTTGGGTTTGGGTTATGGTTAGGGTTATTTTGGTAAAGGTTAGGCTTATGGTTAGTGTTAGGGCTAGTTGGTTTAGGGTTAGGGTTAGGGTTATTTGGTTTAGGGTTAGGTTTAGGGTCAGGGTTAGGGTTAGGGTTAGGGTTATTTGGGCTAGGGTTAGGGTTAGGGTTAGGGTTAGGGTTATGGTTACTTGGGTTTGTGTTATGGTTAGGGTTATTTTGGTAAAGGTTAGGCTTATGGTTAGTGTTAGGGCTAGTTGGTTTAGGGTTAGGGTTAGGGTTATTTGGTTTAGGGTTAGGTTTAGGGTCAGGGTTAGGGTTAGGGTTAGGGTTATTTGGGCTAGGGTTAGGGTTAGGGTTAGGGTTAGGGTTAGGGTTAGGGTTAGGGTTAGGGTTATGGTTAGTTGGGTTAGGGTTATGGTTAGGGTTATTTTGGTAAAGGTTAGGCTTATGGTTAGTGTTAGGGCTAGTTGGTTTAGGGTTAGGGTTAGGGTTATTTGGTTTAGGGTTAGGTTTAGGGTCAGGGTCAGGGTTAGGGTTAGGGTTAGGGTTAGGGTTAGGGTTAGGGTTAGGGTTCGGGTTATGTTTAGTTGGGTTTGGGTTATGGTTAGGGTTATTTTGGTAAAGGTTAGGCTTATGGTTAGTGTTAGGGCTAGTTGGTTTAGGGTTAGGGTTAGGGTTATTTGGTTTAGGGTTAGGTTTAGGGTCAGGGTTAGGGTTAGGGTTAGGGTTATTTGGGCTAGGGTTAGGGTTAGGGTTAGGGTTAGGGTTAGGGTTAGGGTTAGGTTTATGGTTAGTTGGGTTTGGGTTATGGTTAGGGTTATTTTGGTAAAGGTTAGGCTTATGGTTAGTGTTAGGGCTAGTTGGTTTAGGGTTAGGGTTAGGGTTATTTGGTTTAGGGTTAGGTTTAGGGTCAGGGTCAGGGTTAGGGTTAGGGTTATTTGGGCTAGGGTTAGGGTTAGGGTTAGGGTTAGGGTTAGGGTTATGGTTAGTTGGGTTTGGGTTATGGTTAGGGTTATTTTGGTAAAGGTTAGGCTTATGGTTAGTGTTAGGGCTAGTTGGTTTAGGGTTAGGGTTAGGGTTATTTGGTTTAGGGTTAGGTTTAGGGTCAGGGTTAGGGTTAGGGTTAGGGTTATTTGGGCTAGGGTTAGGGTTAGGGTTAGGGTTAGGGTTAGGGTTAGGGTTATGGTTAGTTGGGTTAGGGTTATGGTTAGGGTTAGTTTGGTAAAGGTTAGGCTTATGGTTAGTGTTAGGGCTAGTTGGTTTAGGGTTAGGGTTAGGGTTATTTGGTTTAGGGTTAGGTTTAGGGTCAGGGTTAGGGTTAGGGTTAGGGTTATTTGGGCTAGGGTTAGGGTTAGGGTTAGGGTTAGGGTTATGGTTAGTTGGGTTAGGGTTATGGTTAGGGTTATTTTGGTAAAGGTTAGGCTTATGGTTAGTGTTAGGGCTAGTTGGTTTAGGGTTAGGGTTAGGGTTATTTGGTTTAGGGTTAGGTTTAGGGTCAGGGTTAGGGTTATTTGGGCTAGGGTTAGGGTTAGGGTTAGGGTTAGGGTTAGGGTTAGGGTTAGGGTTATGGTTAGTTGGGTTAGGGTTATGGTTTGGGTTATTTTGGTAAAGGTTAGGCTTATGGTTAGTGTTAGGGCTAGTTGGTTTAGGGTTAGGGTTAGGGTTATTTGGTTTAGGGTTAGGTTTAGGGTCAGGGTTAGGGTTAGGGTTATTTGGGCTAGGGTTAGGGTTAGGGTTAGTGTTAGGGTTAGGGTTCGGGTTATGGTTAGTTGGGTTAGGGGTATGGTTAGGGTTATTTTGGTAAAGGTTAGGCTTATGGTTAGTGTTAGGGCTAGTTGGTTTAGGGTTAGGGTTAGGGTTATTTGGTTTAGGGTTAGGTTTAGGGTCAGGGTTAGGGTTAGGGTTAGGGTTATTTGGGCTAGGGTTAGGGTTAGGGTTAGGGTTAGGGTTAGGGTTATGGTTAGTTGGGTTTGTGTTATGGTTAGGGTTATTTTGGTAAAGGTTGGGCTTATGGTTAGTGTTAGGGCTAGTTGGTTTAGGGTTAGGGTTAGGGTCAGGGTTAGGGTTCGGGTTATTTGGGCTAGGGTTAGGGTTAGGGTTAGGGTTAGGGTTAGGGTTAGGGTTAGGGTTAGGCTTATGGTTAGTTGGGTTAGGGTTATGGTTAGGGTTATTTTGGTAAAGGTTAGGCTTATGGTTAGTGTTAGGGCTAGTTGGTTTAGGGTTAGGTTTAGGGTTATTTGGTTTAGGGTTAGGTTTAGGGTCAGGGTTAGGGTTAGGGTTAGGGTTATTTGGGCTAGGGTTAGGGTTAGGGTTAGGGTTAGGGTTATTTGGGCTAGGGTTAGGGTTAGGGTTAGGGTTAGGGTTAGGGTTAGGGTTAGGGTTAGGGTTAGGGTTAGGGTTAGGGTTAGGGTTCGGGTTATGTTTAGTTGGGTTTGGGTAATGGTTAGGGTTATTTTGGTAAAGGTTAGGCTTATGGTTAGTGTTAGGGCTAGTTGGTTTAGTGTTAGGGTTAGGGTTATTTGGTTTAGGGTTAGGTTTAGGGTTAGGGTTAGGGTTAGGGTTAGGGTTAGGGTTAGGGTTAGGGTTAGGGTTATGGTTAGTTGGGTTTGGGTTATGGTTAGGGTTATTTTGGTAAAGGTTAGGCTTATGGTTAGTGTTAGGGCTAGTTGGTTTAGGGTTAGGGTTAGGGTTATTTGGTTTAGGGTTAGGATAAGGGTCAGGGTTAGGGTTAGGGTTAGGGTTATTTGGGCTAGGGTTAGGGTTAGGGTTAGGGTTAGGGTTATGGTTAGTTGGGTTTGGGTTATGGTTAGGGTTATTTTGGTAAAGGTTAGGCTTATGGTTAGTGTTAGGGCTAGTTGGTTTAGGGTTAGGGTTAGGGTTATTTGGTTTAGGTTTAGGTTTAGGGTCAGGGTTAGGGTTAGGGTTAGGGTTATTTGGGCTAGGGTTAGGGTTAGGGTTAGGGTTAGGGTAAGGTTAGGGTTAGGGTTAGGGTTATGGTTAGTTGGGTTTGGGTAATGGTTAGGGTTATTTTGGTAAAGGTTAGGCTTATGGTTAGTGTTAGGGCTAGTTGGTTTAGGGTTAGGGTTAGGGTTATTTGGTTTAGGGTTAGGTTTAGGGTTAGGGTTAGGGTTAGGGTTAGGGTTAGGGTTAGGGTTAGGGTTAGGATTAGGGTTAGGGTTAGGGTTAGGGTTATTTGGGCTAGGGTTAGGGTTAGGGTTAGGGTTAGGGTTCGGGTTATGGTTAGTTGGGTTAGGGTTATGGTTAGGGTTATTTTGGTAAAGGTTAGGCTTATGGTTAGTGTTAGGGCTAGTTGGTTTAGGGTTAGGGTTAGGGTTATTTGGTTTAGGGTTAGGTTTAGGGTCAGGGTTAGGGTTATTTGGGCTAGGGTTAAGGTTAGGGTTAGGGTTAGGGTTAGGGTTAGGGTTAGGGTTAGGGTTAGGGTTAGGGTTAGGGTTAGGGTTAGTTGGGTTTGGGTTATTGTTAGGGTTATTTTGGTAAAGGTTAGGCTTATGGTTAGTGTTAGGGCTAGTTGGTTTAGGGTTAGGGTTAGGGTTATTTGGTTTAGGTTTAGGTTTAGGGTCAGGGTTAGGGTTAGGGTTAGGGTTATTTGGGCTAGGGTTAGGGTTAGGGTTAGGGTTAGGGTTAGGGTTAGGGTTAGGGTTAGGTTTAGTTGGGTTTGCGTTATGGTTAGGGTTATTTTGGTAAAGGTTAGGCTTGTGGTTAGTGTTAGGGCTAGTTGGTTTAGGGTTAGGGTTAGGGTTATTTGGTTTAGGGTTAGGTTTAGGGTCAGGGTTAGGGTTAGGGTTAGGGTTATTTGGGCTAGGGTTAGGGTTAGGGTTAGGGTTAGGGTTAGGGTTATGGTTAGTTGGGTTAGGGTTATGGTTAGGGTTATTTTGGTAAAGGTTAGGCTTATGGTTAGTGTTAGGGGTAGTTGGTTTAGGGTTAGGGTTAGGGTTATTTGGTTTTGGTTTAGGTTTAGGGTCAGGGTTAGGGTTAGGGTTAGGGTTACTTGGGCTAGGGTTAGGGTTAGGGTTAGGGTTAGGGTTAGAGTTAGGGTTATGGTTAGTTGGGTTTGGGTTATGGTTAGGGTTATTTTGGTAAAGGTTAGGCTTATGGTTAGTGTTAGGGCTAGTTGGTTTAGGGTTAGGGTTAGGGTTATTTGGTTTAGGGTTAGGTTTAGGGTCAGGGTTAGGGTTAGGGTTATTTGGGCTAGGGTTAGGGTTAGGGTTAGGGTTATGGTTATTTGGGTTAGGGTTATGTTTAGGGTTATTTTGGTAAAGGTTAGGCTTATGGTTAGTGTTAGGGCTAGTTGGTTTAGGGTTAGGGTTAGGGTTATTTGGTTTAGGGTTAGGTTTAGGATCAGGGTTTGGGTTAGGGTTATTTGGGCTAGGGTTAAGGTTAGGGTTAGGGTTAGGGTTAGGCTTATGTTTAGTTGGGTTTGGGTTATGGTTAGGGTTATTTTGGTAAAGGTTAGGCTTATGGTTAGTGTTAGGGCTAGTTGGTTTAGGGTTAGGGTTAGGGTTATTTGGTTTAGGGTTAGGTTTAGGGTCAGGGTTAGGGTTAGGGTTAGGGTTATTTGGGCTAGGGTTAGGGTTAGGGTTAGGGTTAGGGTTAGGGTTCGGGTTATGTTTAGTTGGGTTTGGGTAATGGTTAGGGTTATTTTGGTAAAGGTTAGGCTTATGGTTAGTGTTAGGGCTAGTTGGTTTAGGGTTAGGGTTAGGGTTATTTGGTTTAGGGTTAGGTTTAGGGTCAGGGTTAGGGTTAGGGTTATTTGGGCTAGGGTTAGGGTTAGGGTTAGGGTTAGGGTAAGGTTAGGGTTAGGGTTAGGGTTATGGTTAGTTGGGTTTGGGTTATGGTTAGGGTTATTTTGGTAAAGGTTAGGCTTATGGTTAGTGTTAGGGCTAGTTGGTTTAGGGTTAGGGTTAGGGTTATTTGGTTTAGGGTTAGGTTTAGGGTTAGGGTTAGGGTTAGGGTTAGGGTTAGGGTTAGGGTTAGGATTAGGGTTAGGGTTAGGGTTATTTGGGCTAGGGTTAGGGTTAGGGTTAGGGTTAGGGTTCGGGTTATGGTTAGGGTTAGGGTTAGGGTTAGGGTTAGGGTTAGGGTTAGGGTTAGGGGTTAGGGTTAGGGTTAGGGTTAGGGTTAGGGTTAGGATTAGGGTTATGGTTAGTTGGGTTTGGGTTATGGTTAGGGTTATTTTGGTAAAGGTTAGGCTTATGGTTAGTGTTAGGGCTAGTTGGTTTAGGGTTAGGGTTAGGGTTATTTGGTTTAGGTTTAAGTTTAGGGTCAGGGTTAGGGTTAGGGTTATTTGGGCTAGGGTTAGGGTTAGGGTTAGGGTTAGGGTTAGGGTTAGGGTTAGGGTTAGGGTTAGTTGGGTTAGGGTTATGGTTAGGGTTATTTTGGTAAAGGTTAGGCTTATGGTTAGTGTTAGGGCTAGTTGGTTTAGGGTTAGGGTTAGGGTTATTTGGTTTAGGGTTAGGTTTAGGGTCAGGGTTAGGGTTAGGGTTAGGGTTATTTGGGCTAGGGTTAGGGTTAGGCTTAGGGTCAGGGTTCGGGTTATGGTTAGTTGGGTTAGGGTTATGGTTAGGGTTATTTTGGTAAAGGTTAGGCTTATGGTTAGTGTTAGGGCTAGTTGGTTTAGGGTTAGGGTTAGGGTTATTTGGTTTAGGGTTAGGTTTAGGGTCAGGGTTAGGGTTAGGGTTATTTGGGCTAGGGTTAGGGTTAGGTTAGGGTAAGGGTTAGGGTTAGGGTTAGGGTTAGGGTTATGGTTATGGTTAGTTGGGTTTGGGTTATGGTTAGGGTTATTTTGGTAAAGGTTAGGCTTATGGTTAGTGTTAGGGCTAGTTGGTTTAGGGTTAGTGTTAGGGTTATTTGGTTTAGGGTTTCGTTTAGGGTCAGGGTTAGGGTTAGGGTTAGGGTTATTTGGGCTAGGGTTAGGGTTAGGGTTAGGGTTAGGGTTAGGGTTATTTGGGCTAGGGTTAGGGTTAGGGTTAGGGTTAGGGTTCGGGTTATGTTTAGTTGGGTTTGGGTTATGGTTAGGGTTATTTTGGTAAAGGTTAGGCTTATGGTTAGTGTTAGGGCTAGTTGGTTTAGGGTTAGGGTTATTTGGTTTAGGGTTAGGTTTAGGGTCAGGGTTAGGGTTAGGGTTAGGGTTATTTGGGCTAGGGTTAGGGTTAGGGTTAGGGTTAGGGTTATGGTTAGGGTTAGGGTTATGGTTAGTTATGTTTGGGTTATGGTTAGGGTTATTTTGGTAAAGGTTAGGCTTATGGTTAGTGTTAGGGCTAGTTGGTTTAGGGTTAGGGTTAGGGTTATTTGGTTTAGGGTTAGGTTTAGGGTTAGGGTTAGGGTTAGGGTTATTTGGGCTAGGGTTAGGGTTAGGGTTAGGGTTAGGGTTATGGTTAGTTGGGTTTGGGTTATGGTTAGGGTTATTTTGGTAAAGGTTAGGCTTATGGTTAGTGTTAGGGCTAGTTGGTTTAGGGTTAGGGTTAGGGTTATTTGGTTTAGGGTTAGGTTTAGGGTCAGGGTTAGGGTTAGGGTTAGGGTTATTTGGGCTAGGGTTAGGGTTAGGGTTAGGGTTAGGGTTAGGGTTAGGGTTAGGGTTATGGTTAGTTGGGTTTGTGTTATGGTTAGGGTTATTTTGGTAAAGGTTGGGCTTATGGTTAGTGTTAGGGCTAGTTGGTTTAGGGTTAGGGTTAGGGTCAGGGTTAGGGTTCGGGTTATTTGGGCTAGGGTTAGGGTTAGGGTTAGGGTTAGGGTTAGGGTTAGGGTTAGGGTTAGGCTTATGGTTAGTTGGGTTAGGGTTATGGTTAGGGTTATTTTGGTAAAGGTTAGGCTTATGGTTAGTGTTAGGGCTAGTTGGTTTAGGGTTAGGTTTAGGGTTATTTGGTTTAGGGTTAGGTTTAGGGTCAGGGTTAGGGTTAGGGTTAGGGTTATTTGGGCTAGGGTTAGGGTTAGGGTTAGGGTTAGGGTTATTTGGGCTAGGGTTAGGGTTAGGGTTAGGGTTAGGGTTAGGGTTAGGGTTAGGGTTAGGGTTAGGGTTAGGGTTAGGGTTAGGGTTCGGGTTATGTTTAGTTGGGTTTGGGTAATGGTTAGGGTTATTTTGGTAAAGGTTAGGCTTATGGTTAGTGTTAGGGCTAGTTGGTTTAGTGTTAGGGTTAGGGTTATTTGGTTTAGGGTTAGGTTTAGGGTTAGGGTTAGGGTTAGGGTTAGGGTTAGGGTTAGGGTTAGGGTTAGGGTTATGGTTAGTTGGGTTTGGGTTATGGTTAGGGTTATTTTGGTAAAGGTTAGGCTTATGGTTAGTGTTAGGGCTAGTTGGTTTAGGGTTAGGGTTAGGGTTATTTGGTTTAGGGTTAGGATAAGGGTCAGGGTTAGGGTTAGGGTTAGGGTTATTTGGGCTAGGGTTAGGGTTAGGGTTAGGGTTAGGGTTATGGTTAGTTGGGTTTGGGTTATGGTTAGGGTTATTTTGGTAAAGGTTAGGCTTATGGTTAGTGTTAGGGCTAGTTGGTTTAGGGTTAGGGTTAGGGTTATTTGGTTTAGGTTTAGGTTTAGGGTCAGGGTTAGGGTTAGGGTTAGGGTTATTTGGGCTAGGGTTAGGGTTAGGGTTAGGGTTAGGGTAAGGTTAGGGTTAGGGTTAGGGTTATGGTTAGTTGGGTTTGGGTAATGGTTAGGGTTATTTTGGTAAAGGTTAGGCTTATGGTTAGTGTTAGGGCTAGTTGGTTTAGGGTTAGGGTTAGGGTTATTTGGTTTAGGGTTAGGTTTAGGGTTAGGGTTAGGGTTAGGGTTAGGGTTAGGGTTAGGGTTAGGGTTAGGATTAGGGTTAGGGTTAGGGTTAGGGTTATTTGGGCTAGGGTTAGGGTTAGGGTTAGGGTTAGGGTTCGGGTTATGGTTAGTTGGGTTAGGGTTATGGTTAGGGTTATTTTGGTAAAGGTTAGGCTTATGGTTAGTGTTAGGGCTAGTTGGTTTAGGGTTAGGGTTAGGGTTATTTGGTTTAGGGTTAGGTTTAGGGTCAGGGTTAGGGTTATTTGGGCTAGGGTTAAGGTTAGGGTTAGGGTTAGGGTTAGGGTTAGGGTTAGGGTTAGGGTTAGGGTTAGGGTTAGTTGGGTTTGGGTTATGGTTAGGGTTATTTTGGTAAAGGTTAGGCTTATGGTTAGTGTTAGGGCTAGTTGGTTTAGGGTTAGGGTTAGGGTTATTTGGTTTAGGTTTAGGTTTAGGGTCAGGGTTAGGGTTAGGGTTAGGGTTATTTGGGCTAGGGTTAGGGTTAGGGTTAGGGTTAGGGTTAGGGTTAGGGTTAGGTTTAGTTGGGTTTGCGTTATGGTTAGGGTTATTTTGGTAAAGGTTAGGCTTGTGGTTAGTGTTAGGGCTAGTTGGTTTAGGGTTAGGGTTAGGGTTATTTGGTTTAGGGTTAGGTTTAGGGTCAGGGTTAGGGTTAGGGTTAGGGTTATTTGGGCTAGGGTTAGGGTTAGGGTTAGGGTTAGGGTTAGGGTTATGGTTAGTTGGGTTAGGGTTATGGTTAGGGTTATTTTGGTAAAGGTTAGGCTTATGGTTAGTGTTAGGGGTAGTTGGTTTAGGGTTAGGGTTAGGGTTATTTGGTTTTGGTTTAGGTTTAGGGTCAGGGTTAGGGTTAGGGTTAGGGTTACTTGGGCTAGGGTTAGGGTTAGGGTTAGGGTTAGGGTTAGAGTTAGGGTTATGGTTAGTTGGGTTTGGGTTATGGTTAGGGTTATTTTGGTAAAGGTTAGGCTTATGGTTAGTGTTAGGGCTAGTTGGTTTAGGGTTAGGGTTAGGGTTATTTGGTTTAGGGTTAGGTTTAGGGTCAGGGTTAGGGTTAGGGTTATTTGGGCTAGGGTTAGGGTTAGGGTTAGGGTTATGGTTATTTGGGTTAGGGTTATGTTTAGGGTTATTTTGGTAAAGGTTAGGCTTATGGATAGTGTTAGGGCTAGTTGGTTTAGGGTTAGGGTTAGGGTTATTTGGTTTAGGGTTAGGTTTAGGATCAGGGTTTGGGTTAGGGTTATTTGGGCTAGGGTTAAGGTTAGGGTTAGGGTTAGGGTTAGGCTTATGTTTAGTTGGGTTTGGGTTATGGTTAGGGTTATTTTGGTAAAGGTTAGGCTTATGGTTAGTGTTAGGGCTAGTTGGTTTAGGGTTAGGGTTAGGGTTATTTGGTTTAGGGTTAGGTTTAGGGTCAGGGTTAGGGTTAGGGTTAGGGTTATTTGGGCTAGGGTTAGGGTTAGGGTTAGGGTTAGGGTTAGGGTTCGGGTTATGTTTAGTTGGGTTTGGGTAATGGTTAGGGTTATTTTGGTAAAGGTTAGGCTTATGGTTAGTGTTAGGGCTAGTTGGTTTAGGGTTAGGGTTAGGGTTATTTGGTTTAGGGTTAGGTTTAGGGTCAGGGTTAGGGTTAGGGTTATTTGGGCTAGGGTTAGGGTTAGGGTTAGGGTTAGGGTAAGGTTAGGGTTAGGGTTAGGGTTATGGTTAGTTGGGTTTGGGTTATGGTTAGGGTTATTTTGGTAAAGGTTAGGCTTATGGTTAGTGTTAGGGCTAGTTGGTTTAGGGTTAGGGTTAGGGTTATTTGGTTTAGGGTTAGGTTTAGGGTTAGGGTTAGGGTTAGGGTTAGGGTTAGGGTTAGGGTTAGGATTAGGGTTAGGGTTAGGGTTATTTGGGCTAGGGTTAGGGTTAGGGTTAGGGTTAGGGTTCGGGTTATGGTTAGGGTTAGGGTTAGGGTTAGGGTTAGGGTTAGGGTTAGGGTTAGGGGTTAGGGTTAGGGTTAGGGTTAGGGTTAGGGTTAGGATTAGGGTTATGGTTAGTTGGGTTTGGGTTATGGTTAGGGTTATTTTGGTAAAGGTTAGGCTTATGGTTAGTGTTAGGGCTAGTTGGTTTAGGGTTAGGGTTAGGGTTATTTGGTTTAGGTTTAAGTTTAGGGTCAGGGTTAGGGTTAGGGTTATTTGGGCTAGGGTTAGGGTTAGGGTTAGGGTTAGGGTTAGGGTTAGGGTTAGGGTTAGGGTTAGTTGGGTTAGGGTTATGGTTAGGGTTATTTTGGTAAAGGTTAGGCTTATGGTTAGTGTTAGGGCTAGTTGGTTTAGGGTTAGGGTTAGGGTTATTTGGTTTAGGGTTAGGTTTAGGGTCAGGGTTAGGGTTAGGGTTAGGGTTATTTGGGCTAGGGTTAGGGTTAGGCTTAGGGTCAGGGTTCGGGTTATGGTTAGTTGGGTTAGGGTTATGGTTAGGGTTATTTTGGTAAAGGTTAGGCTTATGGTTAGTGTTAGGGCTAGTTGGTTTAGGGTTAGGGTTAGGGTTATTTGGTTTAGGGTTAGGTTTAGGGTCAGGGTTAGGGTTAGGGTTATTTGGGCTAGGGTTAGGGTTAGGTTAGGGTAAGGGTTAGGGTTAGGGTTAGGGTTAGGGTTAGGGTTAGGGTTATGGTTAGTTGGGTTTGGGTTATGGTTAGGGTTATTTTGGTAAAGGTTAGGCTTATGGTTAGTGTTAGGGCTAGTTGGTTTAGGGTTAGTGTTAGGGTTATTTGGTTTAGGGTTTCGTTTAGGGTCAGGGTTAGGGTTAGGGTTAGGGTTATTTGGGCTAGGGTTAGGGTTAGGGTTAGGGTTAGGGTTAGGGTTAGGGTTATTTGGGCTAGGGTTAGGGTTAGGGTTAGGGTTAGGGTTCGGGTTATGTTTAGTTGGGTTTGGGTTATGGTTAGGGTTATTTTGGTAAAGGTTAGGCTTATGGTTAGTGTTAGGGCTAGTTGGTTTAGGGTTAGGGTTATTTGGTTTAGGGTTAGGTTTAGGGTCAGGGTTAGGGTTAGGGTTAGGGTTATTTGGGCTAGGGTTAGGGTTAGGGTTAGGGTTAGGGTTAGGGTTATGGTTAGGGTTAGGGTTATGGTTAGTTATGTTTGGGTTATGGTTAGGGTTATTTTGGTAAAGGTTAGGCTTATGGTTAGTGTTAGGGCTAGTTGGTTTAGGGTTAGGGTTAGGGTTATTTGGTTTAGGGTTAGGTTTAGGGTTAGGGTTAGGGTTAGGGTTATTTGGGCTAGGGTTAGGGTTAGGGTTAGGGTTAGGGTTATGGTTAGTTGGGTTTGGGTTATGGTTAGGGTTATTTTGGTAAAGGTTAGGCTTATGGTTAGTGTTAGGGCTAGTTGGTTTAGGGTTAGGGTTAGGGTTATTTGGTTTAGGGTTAGGTTTAGGGTCAGGGTTAGGGTTAGGGTTAGGGTTATTTGGGCTAGGGTTAGGGTTAGGGTTAGGGTTAGGGTTAGGGTTAGGGTTAGGGTTAGGGTTAGGGTTAGGGTTAGGGTTCGGGTTATGTTTAGTTGGGTTTGGGTAATGGTTAGGGTTATTTTGGTAAAGGTTAGGCTTATGGTTAGTGTTAGGGCTAGTTGGTTTAGGGTTAGGGTTAGGGTTATTTGGTTTAGGGTTAGGTTTAGGGTCAGGGTTAGGGTTAGGGTTAGGGTTATTTGGGCTAGGGTTAGGGTTAGGGTTAGGGTTAGGGTTAGGGTTAGGGTTAGTTTGGTTAGGGTTATGGTTAGGGTTATTTTGGTAAAGGTTAGGCTTATGGTTAGTGTTAGGGCTAGTTGGTTTAGGGTTAGGGTTAGGGTTATTTGGTTTAGGGTTAGGTTTAGGGTCAGGGTTAGGGTTAGGGTTATTTGGGCTAGGGTTAGGGTTAGGGTTAGTTTTAGGGTTATGGTTAGTTGGGTTAGGGTTATGGTTAGGGTTATTTTGGTAAAGGTTAGGCTTATGGTTAGTGTTAGGGCTAGTTGGTTTATGGTTAGGGTTAGGGTTATTTGGTTTAGGGTTAGGTTTAGGGTCAGGGTTAGGGTTAGGGTTAGGGTTATTTGGGCTAGGGTTAGGGTTAGGGTTAGGGTTAGGGTTCGGGTTATGGTTAGTTGGGTTAGGGTTATGGTTAGGGTTATTTTGGAAAAGGTTAGGCTTATGGTTAGTGTTAGGGCTAGTTGGTTTAGGGTTAGGGTTAGGGTTATTTGGTTTAGGGTTAGGTTTAGGGTCAGGGTCAGGGTTAGGGTTAGGGTTATTTGGGCTAGGGTTAGGGTTAGGGTTAGGGTTAGGGTTAGGGTTAGGGTTAGGGTTAGGGTTAGTTGGGTTTGGGTTATGGTTAGGGTTATTTTGGTAAAGGTTAGGCTTATGGTTAGTGTTAGGGCTAGTTGGTTTAGGGTTAGGGTTATTTGGTTTAGGGTTAGGTTTAGGGTCAGGGTTAGGGTTAGGGTTAGGGTTATTTGGGCTAGGGTTAGGGTTAGGGTTAGGGTTAGGGTTAGGGTTAGGGTTAGGGTTAGGGTTATGGTTAGTTGGGTTTGTGTTATGGTTAGGGTTATTTTGGCAAAGGTTAGGCTTATGGTTAGTGTTAGGGCTAGTTGGTTTAGGGTTAGGGTTAGGGTAATTTGGTTTAGGGTCAGGGTTAGGGTTAGGGTTAGGGTTATTTGGGCTAGGGATAGGGTTAGGGTTAGGGTTAGGGTTAGGGTTAGGGTTAGGGTTAGGGTTAGGTTTAGGGTTATGGTTAGTTGGGTTAGGGTTATGGTTAGGGTTATTTTGGTAAAGGTTAGGCTTATGGTTAGTGTTAGGGCTAGTTGGTTTAGGGTTAGGGTTAGGGTTATTTGGTTTAGGGTTAGGTTTAGGGTCAGGGTTAGGGTTAGGGTTAGGGTTATTTGGGCTAGGGTTAGGGTTAGGCTTAGGGTTAGGGTTCGGGTTATGGTTAGTTGGGTTAGGGTTATGGTTAGGGTTATTTTGGTAAAGGTTAGGCTTATGGTTAGTGTTAGGGCTAGTTGGTTTAGGGTTAGGGTTAGGGTTATTTGGTTTAGGGTTAGGTTTAGGGTCAGGGTTAGGGTTAGGGTTAGGGTTAGGGTTAGGGTTAGGGTTAGTTGGGTTTGGGTTATGGTTAGGGTTATTTTGGTAAAGGTTAGGCTTGTGGTTAGTGTTAGGGCTAGTTGGTTTAGGGTTAGGGTTATTTGGTTTAGGGTTAGGTTTAGGGTCAGGGTTAGGGTTAGGGTTAGGGTTATTTGGGCTAGGGTTAGGGTTAGGGTTAGGGTTATGGTTAGTTGGGTTAGGGTTATGGTTAGGGTTATTTTGGTAAAGGTTAGGCTTATGGTTAGTGTTAGGGCTAGTTGGTTTAGGGTTAGGGTTAGGGTTATTTGGTTTAGTGTTAGGTTTAGGGTCAGGGTTAGGGTTAGGGTTATTTGGGCTAGGGTTAGGGTTAGGGTCAGGGTTAGGGTTATGGTTAGTTGGGTTAGGGTTATGGTTAGGGTTATTTTGGTAAAGGTTAGGCTTATGGTTAGTGTTAGGGCTAGTTGGTTTAGGGTTAGGGTTAGGGTTATTTGGTTTAGGGTTAGGTTTAGGGTCAGGGTTAGGGTTAGGGTTAGGGTTATTTGGGCTAGGGTTAGGGTTAGGGTTAGGGTTATGGTTAGTTGGGTTAGGGTTATGGTTAGGGTTATTTTGGTAAAGGTTAGGCTTATGGTTAGTGTTAGGGCTAGTTGGTTTAGGGTTAGGGTTAGGGTTATTTGGTTTAGGGTTAGGTTTAGGGTCAGGGTTAGGGTTAGGGTTAGGGTTATTTGGGCTAGGGTTAGGGTTAGGGTTAGGGTTAGGGTTAGGGTTCGGGTTATGTTTAGTTGGGTTTGGGTAATGGTTAGGGTTATTTTGGTAAAGGTTAGGCTTATGGTTAGTGTTAGGGCTAGTTGGTTTAGGGTTAGGGTTAGGGTTATTTGGTTTAGGGTTAGGTTTAGGGTCAGGGTTAGGGTTAGGGTTAGGGTTATTTGGGCTAGGGTTAGGGTTAGGGTTAGGGTTAGGGTTAGGGTTAGGGTTAGTTGGGTTTGTGTTATGGTTAGGGTTATTTTGGTAAAGGTTAGGCTTATGGTTAGTGTTAGGGCTAGTTGGTTTAGGGTTAGGGTTAGGGTTATTTGGTTTAGGGTTAGGTTTAGGGTCAGGGTTAGGGTTCGGGTTATTTGGGCTAGGGTTAGGGTTAGGGTTAGGGTTAGGGTTAGGGTTAGGCTTATGGTTAGTTGGGTTAGGGTTATGGTTAGGGTTATTTTGGTAAAGGTTAGGCTTATGGTTAGTGTTAGGGCTAGTTGGTTTAGGGTTAGGGTTAGGGTTATTTGGTTTAGGGTTAGGTTTAGGGTCAGGGTTAGGGTTAGGGTTATTTGGGCTAGGGTTAGGGTTAGGGTTAGGGTTAGGGTTCAGGTTATGGTTAGTTGGGTTAGGGTTATGGTTAGGGTTATTTTGGTAAAGGTTAGGCTTATGGTTAGTGTTAGGGCTAGTTGGTTTAGGGTTAGGGTTAGGGTTATTTGGTTTAGGGTTAGGTTTAGGGTCAGGGTTAGGGTTAGGGTTAGGGTTATTTGGGCTAGGGTTAGGGTTAGGGTTAGGGTTATGGTTAGTTGGGTTTGGGTTATGGTTAGGGTTATTTTGGTAAAGGTTAGGCTTATGGTTAGTGTTAGGGCTAGTTGGTTTAGGGTTAGGGTTAGGGTTATTTGGTTTAGGGTTAGGTTTAGGGTCAGGGTTAGGGTTAGGGTTATTTGGGCTAGGGTTAAGGTTAGGGTTAGGGTTAGGGTTATGGTTAGTTGGGTTTGGGTTATGGTTAGGGTTATTTTGGTAAAGGTTAGTCTTATGGTCAGTGTTAGGGCTAGTTGGTTTAGGGTTAGGGTTAGGGTTATTTGGTTTAGGGTTAGGTTTAGGGTCAGGGTTAGGGTTAGGGTTAGGGTTATTTGGGCTAGGGTTAGGGTTAGGGTTATGGTTAGGGTTAGGGTTAGGGTTAGGGTTAGGGTTAGGGTTAGGGTTAGGGTTAGGGTTAGTTGGTTAGGGTTATGGTTAGGGTTATTTTGGTAAAGGTTAGGCTTATGGTTAGTGTTAGGGCTAGTTGGTTTAGGGTTAGGGTTAGGGTTATTTGGTTTAGGGTTAGGTTTAGGGTCAGGGTTAGGGTTAGGGTTAGGGTTATTTGGGCTAGGGTTACGGTTAGGGTTAGGGTTAGGGTTATGGTTACTTGGGTTTGTGTTATGGTTAGGGTTATTTTGGTAAAGGTTAGGCTTATGGTTAGTGTTAGGGCTAGTTGGTTTAGGGTTAGGGTTAGGGTTATTTGGTTTAGGGTTAGGTTTAGGGTCAGGGTTAGGGTTAGGGTTAGGGTTATTTGGGCTAGGGTTAGGGTTAGGGTTAGGGTTAGGGTTAGGGTTAGGGTTATGGTTAGTTGGGTTAGGGTTATGGTTAGGGTTATTTTGGTAAAGGTTAGGCTTATGGTTAGTGTTAGGGCTAGTTGGTTTAGGGTTAGGGTTAGGGTTATTTGGTTTAGGGTTAGGTTTAGGGTCAGCGTCAGGGTTAGGGTTAGGGTTATTTGGGCTAGGGTTAGGGTTAGGGTTAGGGTTAGGGTTAGGGTTAGGGTTAGGGTTAGTTGGGTTAGGGTTATGGTTAGGGTTATTTTGGTAAAGGTTAGGCTTATGGTTAGTGTTAGGGCTAGTTGGTTTAGGGTTAGGGTAAGGGTTATTTGGTTTAGGGTTAGGTTTAGGGTCAGGGTTAGGGTTAGGGTTAGGGTTATTTGGGCTAGGGTTAGGGTTAGGGTTAGGGTTAGGGTTAGGGTTATGGTTAGTTGGGTTAGGGTTATGGTTAGGGTTAGGGTTAGGGTTAGG